>NW_009924958.1:9217-24945 GCF_000696875.1 Nestor notabilis | reverse complement strand
AAGACAATTCCTGAAGTGAAGCGGGGAAACCATCTTTATTTCAACTGAATAAAGATACAATGCCTATTCAGGAATTCATGGGAAAGGAAAATGAAAAAAACCTTAGTAGCTGAGCACAAGACTTAGAGTTAGAAGAGACTTCACTGTACCAGAGGCCCAAATCAATAAAATCAAATCTACTGTCATATGCAAAGATCAGAGGTAGCACAGGAACAAACTAGTCTCCAGCTTTTCAGTGTGTGCAGCTCAGTGCAGTTACTGCTGATGTGAGGTTGCTCATCTGTCCTGTGATGTCTTACTACCACAGTGATTCATAGGACTGCTCTATCACAGTCTTCTCCCTTGTTTCTAGGAACAAGCACACCCTCTCGCTGGTGAAGGAAAGGACATGTGCCACCCTCCCCTGTCCTCTCCCCTCGCAGGCTGCTGTGGTGGTGCTCTGCCGTGGGCGCTCCAAGGACTGTGGTGCGAGGAGCAATTCAAAGGATGTGTCCAGCAGTTTCTGCTGTGCTTTCCTGTCATAGGACAAGTAGCAACACCAGCACAAGTCAGAGGCACTGAGGCTGACTTTAAACTAGTTAACACTAAACTGATGTTAATTCAGCTGCAATTTGCTATTCAGCCTGAGCAATGCAGAACTTGGCATGTGGTCTTCCATCCACACCAAGGATAGAATAAAAATTAGCCTCCCATTGCTTAACAAGCTGTAACATTTCTCTAATCTTCCTATGAGAGACAGTTGGTTTTTTTTTTTCCCAGAAAAACCCCAACATTTCGTTACGTAAGTGTAAAGGAGTCTGATATTCCTGCACTAATTTTGAAATTCATATACAGCTCATTTTTAAGAATTTAAGTAAATTAAAATGATTCTTACCTTTACCAATTTTGTAAAGGCCGACAGATATCACCAAGATAAGGGCCATAATTTTTGCATAAGTGAAAACATCTTGTACACGGGTTCCCCACTTCACATTTACACAATTAATAAATGTTAAGGAACCTGCAGAGAAAAGAATATGCATGAGAGGAACATATGCACCTGCTTTTGAAAAGGGTAAGAAGGTAAGGACCCTGGGAGCAAACCAACCTGTCAGAATTGCCTCTGTGCCTGGGAAGCTCATGGAACAGATCCTTGTAGAAGCTATGCTAAGGCACATGGAGGATGGGGAGGTGATTTGAGACAGCCAGCGTGGCTGATGAAAAGCTGGACATGAGCCAGCACTGTGCACTCACAGCCTAGAAAGCCAGCGTACCCTGGACTGAATCAAAAGGAGTGTGACCAGCAGGTCAAGGAAGGTGATTTTGCCCCTCTGCTCTCGTGAGACCCCACCTGGAGTACTGCCTCCACTGAAAATTGCTTACCCTTTTGGAAGTTTTTGCTGTGTTGTACAATTTGAACCGTTTTTAAGCACAGCCTCGGAGGAACTCATGCCCTAGCTTGACAAATCCATGTTTACAAAGAAAATATTTTGAGTGCAGTCCATCTACTAGGGGGCATATTTGTAATGCTTACCCCTGTATTCACCTAAAACATGTAGCCACGATGAAGTTAACTTTGTGGAGTGTCTGATTAAACTACAAAATTTCTCTAGAGACAACACTCATATCAGGCAGAGTATTTTTAATTCCATATGAATTCTATGATTTTTTTGTTCATTTTTTGTGATCTGCAAGAAATAGGGGAGAGCACAGACCAAATGTGGGCTGCCAATTAGGCCAATGATCCATACAGACATATGTCTCTCTAATCAGCAGTCATAGTTTTCCCCAGCCAAATTGTTGTAATTCTCTCTCCTCTAGTGATCATAGCCCCAGATACAATCTGTCTGAATAAGAGATTATTAGTTCCTAGGAATGTGTTTTAGAGGGGCAATAATTATTTTCACAGGTGGTGAAGGAAAAGAAATTCAGAAAAATCTGAGTACCTACAATTATAGTTTTTAACTTCTAGGGATCATAACTTTACTTACATATACAAGCAGCCGCAATCAACCTGACTGCGTCATATGGTGGCTCACAATGAGGAAAAATTGGTTGAACAATATAGTTGGCAAACGTGATTGCTATCACTGCCTGAGTTGTTGGTTCAATAATTAGCAAGGAAGACCAGAGTCTGATGAAGGCCACAAAGGCACCAAATGCTTCCAGAATATAGGCATAGCTGGCTCCAGATTTAATGATGGATGTTCCCAGTTCAGCATAACACAAAGCTCCGAACAGTGAAAATATCCCACCAAGTGCCCAGATGACTAGAGAGAGTCCATAGGAAGCACTGTACATTAAAACACCCCTGGGTGATACAAATATCCCAGAGCCAATCATGTTCCCTACAATTAAAGAAACTCCATTTAATAATGTGATTTCTTTTTTCATCTGCATTTTTTCACTTGTCTCTTCCATACTGTCCATTTCAGCTCTTCCATGCTTAGTTTTGGATTTCATATTGCAGCGTGTTTTCCAGGGAGCTGGCATCCTCAACTATCATTACCTGAAACAAGAGGAGAGCACATCTTCTGTAATGTACATGGATAAGATAATTAGGCTGCAAGGCATAAACAATACAAAAAACAATTTTTTTCCCGGCTTTTATTTTGCAGTCCAGGAAACACATACTAGTGAATTTTCTTAACTTTTGTTGTTCTATACCTTTTGAAAGGATAAATGTGAGGCCATAGTCCTTGGTTATAGATCCTGAAGCTTTCATGAACTCCCGTTCACTTTAATTGTTTACCTTGAATTGTAATTTGACGTTATGTTACTGAAGTTTTATCTTAGGGAATAAGGAGACACTCTACCCCTGGAAGCATGTTCTAATACAGCTAGAGTGTCCCCTGCAAGCATACCTCTCCCTAAATTTTGCTCTCATCCCAGGAATAACTTTATTCATTATTATCAGTTTCATCAAACCATACCCATCTGAAAACTCTCTGCTGAGGAACACAAGAAAAAAGAGAAAGATACTGAAGAGCTCCAGCCTCAGGAGGTTAGTGTCAATATGAGGATAAAATGAAGAAAACCATCTGTGGGTCCTGAAGAAGATGGCGAATGAAATTGTTAAGCCACTGTCCATCATATTTGAAAAGCCATGTCTGTCAGGTGAAGTTCCTGACATCGAGCTGTGTGGTTCGGTTGATACACTGCCCTCCACTATCTGAAGGGAGCCTACAACGATGCTGGAGAGGGACTCTTCATCAGGCACTGTAGCAGTAAGAAAAGGGGCAATGAGTTTAATCTTAAGCAGGGGAAGTTCAGGTTAAATATAAGGAAGAAGTTCTTCACCGTAAGGATGGTGAGGCACTGAACAGGTTGCCCAAAGAAGCTCCATCACTGGCAGTGTTCAAGGCCAGTTTAGACACAACCTTGGTCAACCTGGTCTAGTGTGAGGCATCCCTGCCCATGGCAGCAGGGTTAGAACTAGATCTTAAGGTCCTTTCCAACCCTAACTATTCTATTATTCTATAAAGAAAAGAGCTTTAGCTGTTCCTACAGACAAGATTGCAGTGAATAATGCATGTTGATTATTAATCTCACTTGAGCTCTGGGTAGAAGCCACTAGCATGCATAGGGATTGAGTTTTGAACAACCTGTCCCCGGAACACTTTTCTGTAAGAGAGTCCAGCAAACATGACTGTAAAAGCTTCCCACTCTGGTGCTTGCATGGCAGGATGCAAGTATGCTGGCAACTGGGAAAAACAATGTAACTGCCTAGCTACATTGATAAATCAGACTTGTACACACACCACACCCCTCTGGGGCTGAGGTCCTCAGGAATGGGGAAGGAAAACATGACTGCTGGGGCTGCAGTGACTGTCTCACGTCTTGGGTCCTACTGACTCATAATGGTGCTTACTTAGAACAGTGAATTTTTCTGGTGTTTGTCTGAAAAGAAATTTATTTCTCCTTTCCTTCTTCCCCTCCACATAGACTCCAAAACATGTCCAAAAAACTTCCTCAAAATCCTGTGAGCTAAAGCCAAGTTCTGAGTAGCTCGTAGCTCCTCCACGCCACACTGACCAAAAACATTTGGTCACAAGTTTATGTGTTAAAGCTTGTGTCAATGGTGAGTTTAAAACGAACAACCTGCCCTCCCCAAACTTTCTGAAAGGTTTACTTTCTTTTATAAAGCATGTCTGGTTTAACAGCCCTAAACAATTTATAATTACATGTGTTCTTTCCAGCTTTTTTTTGGTGCAACTCAGTTTCCTAGTTGATCAAATAACTAAGGAAGTGTGATGAGGATTAAAGATTAAAAGATGTCAAACCATCTTTAAAGATTAAATGCTTTTCTCATCCCAATGGCACTTTCTCTAACCACAGGAGCACTGTGGGAACATGGGAGTAAAGTTAAATATTAATTTGCCATAGGTGTTCTAGTGTGATGACGGAGTCTCCCATCTTTTGCTGATGGATGCACACACGGGTGACTCCTCTTACTTCTCACTTTGTCCCTCTAACAAAAAATATGTCACCTTGGTCTGGGAGCAAGGAATTATAAGAGCTAATACTTCCAGAACCTCCTGGCTCTGTTTCTGCTTTTCATGGCTATGGGAAATGTTGGCAGAAACACCCTCTGGTGATCCAAGTGTCCAGATTGCCCATCAAGACAGTAGTATGCTGGAAACGTGAGCAGAATTTTGTATTAATACTCCTTGGGCAGCAGGGCTAGTTTAAAATTACCTCATGCTTTTTGTGCCTAATCTGGGATATTTTATTTTTTTTTCTTTTTTTTTTTTTAAACATGGGTATTCAGAGCTCTGGCTCTAAGCCAAAATGCACAAATATTGAGGTGGTTACTGCTCAAGGGAGTGAGAATTTAAAACGCAGCAGTTCTGGAGGTGATGCAAATGTGGAGCTATGCCAGTAGTGATCAAAACCAATGGCTACCATTTTTCCTCAGATGAAGGCTCACTGATAAATGAGATAAATATATTTTCCTGTAAAGTAGGATACATACAATACATAATGCAATTGACAGGTTGCCACTTGTAAAGGTAACTTGCATACGTGATATCAAATCTGAACCTCGATGTCTAGTATGGATAGCCTGGTAGCTAAAGGGAATTTGAGCATTTAAAGTGTCAGTGCTACTTAGGACTAGTAGAACTTTTACAATCTGTAGCTTTCACGAGAGTACAAAGGTAAAGTTCAAATTATTTTTTAAAGTAAACATGATGTTTTGCATATTTTTTTTATTCTCTATTTCAGATCTCTCAAAATGTGTAGGGAAATATTTTTCTCAAACAAGTGACTGTGGATGAGACCATTTAAAAAGAAAAACAATTAGAATAAAAAAACAGTTAAAAATTCTGTACTTTGAGAGATGTCACATTAGCAAAACTTTTAACCAGACCCTGAATTAAGTCCATCAATAGGTACAGCCCTAGAATCAAAGGATAAGAGATTCAGTTTTCAGAACCAAGATGTGTAACTTCACTGTAGTTATGTTAGCCCAATTTATATCTGCTGAAAATCTGCAAGAAAGTAGCTTCTGCCTCTCCCTTCGCTGCACACCTCCCCCTGCCCCAAGCCAATAGCAATATTCCCCTTAGCTTTGACAGTACACTGATTTTGTTCAGCGGGGTCACAATGTTGAAGTGTTATTAATTTCCTTATTCAGGACTATGTCTTCCTTAAATAAGGTTTGGCTGAGGCACGACCCATGCTAGTTCTCAGCAAAGTTTTCATGCAATGATCAGAGGGCTGGAGCACCTCTCCTATGAAGACAGGCTGAGAGATTTGGGCTTGTTCAGCCTGGAGAAGAGAAGGCTCAAGGGAAATCTTATAGCAGCTTCCAGTACCTAAAGCTGGCCTACCCAAAGTGCTAGAGAGAAGCTTTTTACAAGGACATGTAGTGACAGGACAAGGGGGAATGGCTTTAAACTGAAAGAGGGGAGATTTAGATTGGATATTAGGCAGGAATTCTTTACTATGCAGGTGGTGAGGCACTGGAACAGGTTACCCAGAGAAGCTGTGGCTGCCCCATCCCTGGCAGTGTTCAAGGCCAGCTTGGACGGAGCTTTGAGCAACCTGGTTAAGTGGAAGGTGTCCCTGCCCATGGCAGTTGGAACTAGATGATCTTTAAAAGTCCCTTCCAACCCAACCCATTCTATGATTCTATGATTAATCAGTCTCCTGTACCGATCTTCCTGTATAAAACCAGAAGGAGAAGATTTTTTTTTTGTGTAAGGTGTAAGAAATTTACTGCTGTTACAGTCCAGGCAGTGATGAAAACAACTTGAGGATATGCGCAATGTCTGTCACTACGGTCTAACTCTCCTTCATTTTGCTGTTTCGGTTCTACGAACCCACAGTCCTGCCCTACCGTCATCACTGTCACTTCATCCTCATAGTGCCACTTCCCTTCTCTGGGACCACCACCACTGCTTCTGCCTCAAACTTGTTTGCCAAAAATCTTAAGCCAAGAAGCCTAGCTGTTCAAGCATGACTTTGTTTCTGTCACTTGGGCATCTCTGTAGGTTACATTTTGAGGGTGCACATAATCTAAATGAGAGTCAGTATAAGCTAAGGTCTGGGAAGGCTTATGAGCTGTAACAAACTGCCTTCTTACAGGGGGTGGCCATTTTCAGTTAGAAAATCCTGTATTAAGATAAGTAACAAATCCCTACAGTGAATCGTCTGTGTGAGAGGAATGCAGAATGGCTTCCTGAGAAAGGAAAAAATTATTTTACGCAGCAATAAAAGAACGGGCTCTTTGCATTCTGGCATTCTGCTTTAGCATGTTTGAGTACTTAGAGGCTAATCCAAATGCAGTAATAAAAATCTATGGCATCAAAAATATTAAATACAGGTATTTTTGTAGCTCTTGTGTACGAAGTCTGAAGACCATGACATAAAAGCTTCCTGACATGAAAGAAGGTGTCTGCTCTGTTAGCCACCATGGACTGAGACAAGCAGAAACAGCTCTGCTCTGGAAATCAGAGATTCAGATAGGCATCAACATGCCAATGTGCCTCAGAGGGTGCAGCAGGCTAAATGAAACAGCTGCAAACACTTGCCTGTGCCTTGTGTCAGCCAGTGCTCTCTACTACAGAACTTCAGAGCCCTGTTTTCATTCACGTCCTGCTCTTCCTTAGGGGTTCCCTCAACTAATGCAGGAAAATGTTTGTCTTCGACAGAAACCAGAATGCCTTGAGAGTACAGACAACCGTAATGGCCCTAAATCTTTTGCAGTCTTATGTTTACCTCCTAGCTATATGCACAAAGAGCATCGGAAAGAAACTTGCAGGCCAACACCTGAGAAGTTAAAGAAAACAGTAACGTCACACACAGGTAATTCTCAGTAGCTATTTTTTTAGTCAAGCTACTGCCAGAAATCACATGTAAATGTGAAGGAAGAAGGGACAGCTTGATAGTAGTTGAAAACCAGAGCTGAAATCAAAAACAGTACTTCCATAAATTACTGCAGGACTGGTTTGTCAGGGCAGGATTGCTCAGACACTTTCCATCCTTCAGGGACTTACAGCTTCATGAGTGATTGCCTCCTTCTTTAGAAGTTAATTAACCTTTGCCAAATGTTTATGCAGGGCTTGGTCAGGAGTTGTGGAAGTGTGACATCTTATGAGCTGCTCTACAAACTTCCAGAGGGACCAAGCTGCCTCTATTTGTTAGGACATTTCAGGATTCTCAGCTTTTAATTCAAGAAAACTGATAAATAGATCAGAGGATCTCTCTTAGACACCAAATACTTTTCCATTTTAGCAGATTCCCTTCTAAACTGAAGGCATTTAAAAAGTTGTCTCCTGTCAAAGATGCTGGAACATAATGGACATCAAATGTACTCCCTAATATTATTTCAGATAATTTCATGGCCTTTTCTCTAGGCGATTATTGTCTACTGCCACTTAATGTTTAATAATGAAAGTCTGCTATGCCGTCAATGAACACAGCAAAGTCAAACCAGGCAATAAAACTGATAAAACCCCAATATTTTCTTGTTTCAGTTAGAAAATTAATGACAATAAGGATGACATTTAAAAACAAAATCTAGCATATTTTAATTATGTTTATATTAGAAATCAATATATGTATAGAAAGCTATTTTAAAAGTCATGAGCAATCTCTTATTTTCTCCATGTACACTCTGGGTAATTTTCTCCCACATGTAACAGATAAACTAAAAATAATACCTCCCCCAACCATAGACATTTATATTAATAGCTATTGGAACACGAAATCAGATGAGACATCAATTTTCAACTTGATCAAAAATGTGTAGATGAAACTTCCTAACATGCTGAGCATGAGCATCAACAGGTCTTAAAGTGGCAGATTATACTGCTGAACATTTTCCAGTGACAAGGGAGATAAAGCAAACAAATCAAAGTATACATTATGAAGGAACAGCATAAAATAAAATAGTTAGCAATAACAATAATAAAAACTACAACAAAAAATCCACTTTGATCTCCCCTGAAGAAGACATATCCCACTCAATAGGAAACAAGCATATTTCCTTTTGATTTGTGAATTTTAAGTTTATAATAATTCACTGAATTAATGCTTCGCATGCTCCAATTGCATTACTACGGTCAGAGGATGGATTTCCCCTAGGAGAAACAAAGGATACTTGAGAGAAAAACTACTGTAGTCCAAATACAAGAAAGGTATTAAAAAGAGAAGGTAGCAGCTTACCAGAGGGTGGGTGATACGCTTGCTTCCTTTAGCAGGAAGGCTGCTGTAATTGAATAGTGACTCTCTGGCTGCTGCTCTAAATAAGCACACATTTGTTTCACCAGGATGGATGGATTAACACTAATATGAATAGCCTCTTCTCTCACTCTCAGTTTAGCCTTGCCTTTAGCTGCTGTTTTTATTGCAGTAGCATGAATACTAAAATCAATGAGAGCTTTCAAGAAAGAAGATCCCAGACTCTCCTGAAATGCAGTTTCTCCAAACAACTCCAACTGAGGTCATTAGCAGGCATAAGCATCAGTTAAATATCAGCTGCTCTCTTTTCCTTAGAAAGTTATGGTAGAAATAAGACAAAAGGAATTTTTTGGAAAAATATATCCTTCATCCATGCATCACTGAAACCTAGCACAACATTTTCCCAGATGTTAATGTGAAACAAATCCAGTCTAATTCCCTGTTAATTTAGAAAGCCACAATGGGACTTTTTACTAACACTGTACACAAAGACAATGTTTATTCTCATGGTGCAACTTGACAAAATAGAAAGATTTTCAGAGTGGGAAGACTAGTAAAGAGTGGTAGTTAACTTAAAATCATAGGTATTATTTCATTTCAAACAACCCAATATTTTTCTGTTTACTTAAAAAAAAATAAATTTTCTTTTAAATTGAACCTACTTATTATTAAATATTTATCAACTCAGTTATTTTTCTGAACTGAAGAACTACATATCTGTGGCGTTTCTAATAATTTATGACATGATAATGCACAAAATAGGCTGATCTGGTGTTAAAATCTTATTTTAATTAAATAAACTTTAAAATAATATCTATGATAAAAAATAAGCAAAGAAAGAAATTATTTACCCAATGTAATCAGCTTTGTCTTCTGAAACAATGTGTTGTCCTTACTATGAAATACTTCTGGAAAGCCAGTATGGTATACAGCACAGTATCTTCCAAAACAACTAAACATCCAGAAAACAAAGCCTTCTGGGCAGGGCAAAAAGTTAATAAATTCAAGAGCACTAACTTAGGATTTTTATTTTCCATTAATAACAAGGCTAAATAGTAAGGCAAAAATTTGTACTTACGTGTCAAAGAGCATTTGGAAGGAGCTGTTCCAGGAGGTCAAAAGTCTTAAGTCACGAGACTGAGTAGAGGCACCAGATAACAGGACTTAATCAGAATGGGCTACTGATCCATGCAGAAAAGTGAAATAATTGAATACAAGCACAGATACCCCTCCAGTTAGCCTCAGTAATCTAACTTGAAAGCAAGCAGGAAAGTTGCATCATATTGCACGTTCCATACTGTAACCCTCAGTGACCCAAAGGAATAATAGAAACAACCCAAGTCTTTCTACTGAAAGTCAGTGCTCCTCCTATTTCTTCCTTTTAAAGTAACATCTTGTAAAAACATGTCATAGAATGAGACAGGTCTACAGTTAATGTTTACACAGAAATGGCTGTCCTTTTAAAAAACAGTATTCAAAGCAGGTATGACAAGTATTTTGAATGAATAGCTTCCAAGTTGCTTTAGTTTTAGTGAAGGATGGTTATTTATTCCTGAGAGCTCTTTAAGTCTGCCTGAAAAGATTGCACAATTCCAGCTTCCTGCCAATCTGTGGTTACATATGTTATAATATATCAAGAAACATTTTGGCAACAGAAGTGTTTTGCAAGGATGTTGCTCTCTGCTGGAAGAACAGAGAGGCTGAGAACCACATTCCTTAATCAGGACCTCTTTCATTTTAAAACCTTTTTCTTTGGTCAGAGCAGTGTTAAGAAACTATATTCTATAAACTAGAATGTGTATTTTCAAGGAAGTGTAACTACTTTCACCCTGAAATTCAAACTTGAATTTCTGCTGTTACTAATTTGGGGCATGAAACTGGCTTTTTGATGGCGTGCTATGCTGTGCTGACTGCCCTCAGACATTTGCCCCCTCTTAGGGCTTTAGTGCACCTTTGTATTTTTCATATATCCCCCTGCAGAGCCCACCTCAGCCCTTTGTTTTAATTCTGTAAAGGCTGCATGCTGGAACATGAAACAAAATGTTTTCTTCATTAATACTACTTTGTTCTGACCCTGATGGTTACGTCCCGCTTAACATTTCTCTGATTTACAGTAACAGCACATAACTCAGCACTGAGCAATCATAAAGCAAGCAATCTGCATGAAAACTTTCTTGAACATTTCTTTGGCAAATAGAAAATCTAGTTCCTTTGCAAAGGAAGATTACATCTATCTTGCATTTTATGTACGTAAGATGGATAGCGTAAAGAAGTAAATATGACTTCCTTTGTAACACATGTTTTTCATTCATTTTTAAAGTCTTGCAGAACTCGGCTAGCACTTCTGCAGTGAGGATCCTCCTGTGCCAGCTTACTGCTCATAGCAGCTCTTCTGTGTTACAGCTACACAAACAGGCATTTGTTTATGGAACAGCAAAGTGAGGTATGCTTGCCTGAATAAACGTGTGACATTTTCTGATCTATTGCTTATACTTTCATTAATGCTCAGGAAGGTTTTTCATACTCTGCACTGAAACAAGAGTACTTCAATTATTTCCAGAGCCCTCTTCATTCATACCATTGTCCATATGTAGCAAACAGTTCAGCTGCATCTCTGCCAAGTCCTCCACTCCTTCGTGTTACTTACCACTGCTGCCTGCATCTTACTGCTCAGCCAGCACAGCGTCCTACAGCCCTCGTCTACAACAGATGCACTTACAGTTAACCCCAAGTGCACAGAATACTGTTTGTGTCGGAAGGTGTGTGTGGGAAACCAACTAGCTTTTCAAAGACAAGTCTTCCTGAGCTTGCAACCCTTCCCCTCACAGGCCAGGGTCCCACCTGCCACATCCACAGAACTGGCATGACTTCAGCAGACATGCCAGACTTGGGCTTCCTGTCAGAGAAGTTGTGCATGAACTACGTGACTGTGCCTGGCTGGTCTCGCTGAACCTGGACTTGCTGCCACACTCAAAATCAGTGCTGAGTGTTCCAATTACACAGACTGTTCCTCTTTCATAGTGCTGGAGTTAAACAACAGAAGAAGCATCAGACTTTGACGTGTTGGCTCATACGTCCGTCAGCTCCACACACCCTTCACACACCCCGTGTGGATCAGGCACACAGCCTCCACCTCCTTCTCTCCATGGCTACCCCAAAGCTTTCTCCTTACCCCTTCTTCTGTGCCCCTCAAGTCCTGAGTGTGGCTGCCCCCTCCTCCATTTCGCTCTTGAAGACATCTTTGTGCCTAACATGTTGGAGAAGGCAGGTTTATGGATTCTTCTCCTTCACGGAGGGAAGCTCAGGGTCCAAGGAAAGAAAAGGGAGATAGGACCGAGTTCTTCTATTGAGCGGCCTCAGGGTTTCCTTGGAGGGCTGTACTAGAATATTTTGCCTATGCTGTGTTCTGACAAACTAAAACCAGATTTTTATTTTTTTTTTTAACTAGTTTTGAAGCCACCTAGGTAAAAGTCACTAAAGCTTTCTGAAACGAGCTGAAATAAATAGCACATACCTTTTCCTCTCAGGTGGCCCTGTTTGTGCATCAACATGTTAACATCACCTTTCAGACAAAAACGGATGGCAGAGATGTTGTCCAGAGAAGGTTAGGCAGGTTAGGCAGGAGAGACTCATTCACATCACTTCCAGCCTGGCAGGGCAGTGCATGCTTGTTCTTTGTACAGACCCAAACTACTGCTCATTATGTAAATACTAAAAATAAAATCAAATTAGAAGTTCGATCCAGCAACATGAGATAAGAATTATTTACAAAGATAAGGGAGGCATTAACTAAGAAAATGTAAAAGGGGTATTAACTAAGGGTGCTCTGGTATAAGCTGTATGTGGATCTCATCCTACTATGACTTCAAGAGAAGTTGAAGTGGTTGTAACCAAATAATGTAAAAGGTTATAGCTGCATTCTTTCTAACATATCAGTTCTTAGCAGAACAAAGATGATCAACAAAATGCCCTTGGGGTTCTCTTTGGACTGACGTTCTTCTTACGCAGCGGTCTGAAGTGCTTGCCCCGGCAACGAAATCGGGAAAAAACCCCAAAACAATAAAAAAATCCTATAGAATTGCAATGTAATCTTCTTCCCACCTTCCTCTCATCTCTGGTATCTTGGAAGGACTAACCAATACGGCTGAAAGAAAATTTACTGTACACACAGCATACAAGCCCTGAAATAGAGCACACATTTTTTTTCCTCCTCTATTGGAAAGACAAGATGAAGGGAGCAAAAACAACATTCCAAGTTGAGTTGGGTTGTCTCAATCCTGTGAGGTGGAAGGAAAGGATATCTATAAACAGAAAATATGTAAACCAGGGAATATTTAATGTTTTTTCTTTGTCATGTATAAACGAAATACTTTTATGAACTGAGTCAACAAGTGTCTAGTGTTTGGCATGATGGTTGCACTCCACCTAATTAAATGGTGACTCACCAAATGCAGTCTAGATGAATTCAGTGTCATTTCTGAGACTCTACAAAGGCATAGTAAAGACAATGCAGTACATATATAAAACCACTATATTGAAACAAGAATCATGTTGTAAGAAATATCCACATGGTTTCATAGAGAAAGAATAAATTTAAAGATGCAGTCTTAGAGAATTTGGCACAATATCTGGGTAAGGTTGAAGTCCTAGCTGTTTGTTATCTTTCAACTTCTGTATTATAATTCTGGCAAATTCCTCTCCTTGGCTATCTGAGGTATCAAGCAGTTGTCGTACTTTCGATGTCCTTGTAGGTTTTGTGCTTATAAGTTCATAGTCTTCTTTCATGAGTAAAAATCTTGATAGAAGAGCATCCAGTGACTGATTCAAACATGCTTCAGTCATCTGATCAATAATTTCTTCTCTTTTGCTTTGGATCCATTGATGAGCTATGTTCTGTTGTACAGTTTCCAAAACAAAATCTGAGATTGGAGAGGATTAAAAAAAGAAGTACTGTAACTGCCTGTCAATAAATAGTGCCATAGAACAAAGAACAAACTGAGAAAGAGCTGTTTAACACTTGTTTTTTGGTCGGAAATACACTAGACTACTAAATGTGCTTTTAACTATTATACTCCACATTTAAAATGTTCCATTTTGTCAAATTTGGTGATTGAATTATTTATTTTATCTGAACCACTGAATAGTTTAGGTCAGAAGGAACCCTCAAGGTGGTCTTCTTGTCTAATGGCCTGCTCAAAGTGGGGCAAACTTCAAGGATAACTCAGGTTGCTCAGTGCCTTGTTTCCAAATGATGGGACTTCTATAGACTCCATGGGAACCTGTTCCAATGTTCAACCCAACCTGGTACTAAAATGAGGAAGGTGGTAACTTCACTTTCCAGTGGGATTTTTATTGAAGTTTACTGAAAACATCCTTCTAGTACCTGTGTATTTTCCTCAAGCTGAGGATTCACATAGTGAAAAGGTGTCAGTTCTGTTGTTAGCAGTAGGATGATGTGGCAGATCTTTATAAAGTTGCATGTTATCGTGTGGCCCATTAAAAAAAAAATATCTCTGAATAATTCATCATGCACTAAAGTTTCTTTTGTTTTACTTTTTTGGAAGCACACTTCTAACAGTTATTTGATGCATAGCAATATAATGAAGTGAGCTCTCAACTAACAGAAAATCATTAAAGGAGAGATACCGACACAGTTGCTGCTTCTCTTTGCCCCATCATTATGAAGAGGAAGATTGACAAGACTAAAAAGTGAGGAGAATTGACAGGGAACAAGATGATTTAAGCTCAAACTAACTTTTTTTCCTGTTCTGCTGGCTTGCAGCACTGCTACAGCAGTAGGAGAGGGAAGAAATAATATGAGGAAATGGAATGTGATAAGGAAGGATCAGTGGCAGCAGGCATTAAGTTTGCTTAAAAGGAGAGAAAAAACGTGGTAGCTACAGGTACATGTACTTGGTCACATTTTACATTGGTTTTACTTTGTAATGTAAGGCTACAAGGACACAACTACCTGCATACTTAATTTGTAGAATGCTTTGTTTTCATTTTACAGATGAACAAGTTCAAGTTTCCACTTCATTCACATATATATATATATATATATGATATTAGGACACTTCTTGTGGATCATGGCATCAAATCAGTGTTTGCTGTACCTGAAGGAATTGGTGACGACCGCAGCATACATGGTGCAGAATTTGAGGCATCTGAATTACTCTTGTCAGATGAGGGAAAACAACTGTATGGATGCACAAGAAGTCTGGCGCTCTGAGTTACAGAGATATTTTCATCCGTGCTCTGACAGCTGAGAGATTGTAGACCCCCAGAATTTCCATCTAAAAAAAGGAAATATGAAACAACGAAAGAGCCAGCTGTATTACTTCAATGTTCAAATAAAATACAGCCATTAGAGACTACTCAGAATAATCCATAAACCAAGTCATAAACAACCTGAATTTGCTTCAAAATTCCTTACATTCAGGTTCTGAGTATATTTATGCCCCTTATCTTTTACCAGGGCTTGACCATGGGTTGGGGGGTTTTGTGTTATTTTAAAAGACCCAGTGCCGATATCTGCATCAGTTAGTTTTATAATGGAAAGCAAGACTGATATTCCTCATATTTTCAAAGTTTACTTCGGCTGTAAACACTTCTGCTGTTGTAGGGTTTTGCAGACTCTATTTTCATAAGCTTTACAGTATCTATACATACATATAACAAAGCCTAAACAGTGACTCTACAAAAGGACCACCAACCGATCAATCAGATTAACTGTACTACCACAATCTCACTAATAACCTCCACAGGAAGATATGACAATTTTTAACAGGAACCAGGAGCAAGAAGGGCTGACACTTACCATTATCTTATCTGATTTCACTTACAGTCCATGCTCATATTCAAGCCAATATTCCATTTTCTAAAATTCATCACAACATTCCTATTAAGCTTGGTAACCTCAAGTTTTTCTTAATCTTTTAAGATTTTATACTATCTGTATAGATAAATGCTTGGGTTGAGGTACAGGCAAACTACACTACACTTGCTTTCTGCTATTTTTCCAGTAACTGAAATTCCTTAAGCCTCCTGTAGCTTATTTT
>NW_009924958.1:1500-9186 GCF_000696875.1 Nestor notabilis | reverse complement strand
CTGCTGTATTTATATCTTTCTAGTACATTGAGTACAAGCCCAGAATTGTGGATGTTTTCAAAAAGGAACTGGAAAAGAAACTGGCTGTGCTCCCCTACCTCTACCAGAGTATCTCCAGTTTTGCAGCACCTCAGCATGCTTTTTGATGCCCCACTTTATAGCAGTGAAGTCGACCGTCTGGTCTGCTTTCACACCACTGGTGCCTGCGAAGCCAAAGAATACTCTGTTCTTTTGAAATACATGTTTGCGTTCTTTTGAAAGAAGAAACTTAAGTGCAGTTTTAGTTTCACAATGTACTGCTATTCCATCTGGGTCCCATTGCTTTTTTCTGGCTTTTACTGTCAGCACAACCTCAAAATTGAATTCTGTCTAGGAATTTTTCTGAATTTTATTCAGAAAAGGTGACAGCTATGAAAGGTCTGTGCAGATACTTTTGCAAGGCAATCTATTTATTAAAGCTGCTTTGTTTATTGGATTAAAAATGATTGAGAGGTTGGGCTGCATTAGAAATTTTCAGTTTACTCAGCTTTAAGAGGACCTCAAAATGTTTGGTCTTTTTTATCTTTAGAAGTAGTTCACAAATGATTAATCAAACTGCCAAGAGTCTGAAGGGTCAAGTAAATGCTACCTCTGCACTCACGACCCTGAAGAGGAAAACTGAAGCTGGAAGCTGCGGGGATTTCTCAAGTGACAAGAACAGAACATCAGAGCTCAGATATTCTAGTTTTTTACCCAGAGCACTAAGTCTACAAAACATCTCTTTTTTGACATAAACGGAGATCCAACTTTCTACTGTGCAAATGTAATGTCACAGTGGGAGTGTAAAGCTGCAATGGCAACTTAAATTTACACAAAGTTATGAGTATCTCTACCTGATGAGAAGATATTACACTTGGGAACAGACTTGAGTCTTGATATATCTGGAGAGATGCTCCGAAGGGGAAGTGCATCACACTGTATGGAGCCAGAATATGTTTCCTGAAATGATTCCAGTCACATATTGAAAAAGCATATTAAATAAATGCAAAGTTGCAATTTTTTACAGAGTAATTTCCCATCACTGTGTTTTCTGTACTATCTAAATGCTCAATAGACAGTACAAATAAAATGCAGTAAACCAGAAGAAATTATGTAATTCTAATATTTGTGTTTTTCCAAAGCTGACAGCAATTTTGTATGCAAGTTTAACTATCAGTAAGAACCAAAAGCAGCAGCATTAAGAATCAAAATATAAAAGCAAATCTGTATAACTCTATATAAGCAAGCTGTGTAGAGGTGTAAGGGAGCAGAAGACAATCTCTTACAAGTTGCACTCATTGTGTACTGCATTTCTCCTCAAGGGGATGGCTTTCCCACATTCACAGGATGCACCAAACATGCCCTTCTTATTTCTGCTTACCCACTCTTTACTACCTTCACCTATATGGCTATGCATTTTTACACCCCGGCTCAACTAATGCATTTTATGCCTTTCCTGATTGCACAGGAAAGTAAACTGCAGACCAACTCCCCCTTAATACGTTAACCCTTTAAGCTCTCAGGATCTTTAATGATGCCAATATACCAAATGCAATATGTAAAATATTTACCTCGTGGGTATTCACAGGTATATTTAGTGATATCTGCTCCGTATCTGCTTGCTTTCCACTCTTGTAAATAGATTGTGATTCATATAGTGACTGGAAAAGACGTATTTACTTGTATTACATTTCTGCTAAAAGATGAGATGATAGCTCTGTACAAACACATGCTTCAGCCAGATACGAGATTAGATAAATTACAAAGGAGATGATTACATTTCTTTTAGCAAGCAGAAGTTACCAACTTATTTGACCAAGTCATGACTGTAACAAAAGCCACTTACCTTTGATCTCTTTAATAGAATTACTGCTTCCAGCATAGCTATTTCATCAAATGTTCGCAGCACTGGCTCAAGGTCTATTAAACATTCTAAACAAAGAAAAAGTATTTTAATGAATGATTTAAAATGGAAATTAAGTTTTTAATTTGATAAAGCTACTTTTTTATATTTACAAAAGCAGTTTGTCTATAGATACATATCAAACCACTTATGCTGCTAAACAGAAGTTTCTTCCTTTCACCTGTTGCACGTGTTTCACATCACCAGAAGAAATCCTGTCCTGATATGGCCACCTCGGCACCCTGTATCAAAAGAGATCCAGGACTGCACCAGATTGCAAGTCTTACACTCCTGGAATGGATAGATGGGTGGGTTTGGTATGTTTCAAGGTAGATCCAACAAGCTGATTAGCTAAATGGAACCATACAGCTGTCCTCTCATTCCAGCAGATTTGCTAAAGATTTATATGAGAAAAATAATAACAACCTCCCATTATAGCAATATCTAGAATAGATGCTGTGAGGCAGGGCCAGAGAAGATGAGATACTCAAGTCACTGACCTATCACATCCACTAAATACAAATGATACTGTCCTCATTCCCAGCACAGGCAGCAAATCAGAGAAGCTAAAATCATCTGCTCAGATAGGGAGGGACATGACAGTCCAATGATCAACTGACAACCTGTACTATGCACCCTTTCTTTCCAATGCTTAAAAAACTAAATATTTCAAATTTTGAGATAACTGTGTTGTAAAAATATTTCTTTGAAACTGTGCTCAAATGCCACAAAACCTCAGGAGAGGATGATGGCATGTCACAATTCCTCTGCATTTCTATGAACTCCACCGACTCAGCAAAGTCCATTGACCAAACTAGAAATCCATCACACAACATCCTTATTAACATATTTCTAGTTTTTACTATAATTTTACCACTGTTCTTCCATATTAACATTTTTCCACTAGCATCTTCAAGACATACATTCAATATTGGGATTCTTATGTTCTTGCATCAGCTAAAACAGAGTTTTAAAGGTCTGGCACTCCATTTTCCACAATGAAATATTAGCACTGTTGATTTTTGTTGATTATAATCAGTTAGATATACATTCCAAGTACATAGAGCAACATGATGATAAGTAGTCTTTATCCCTTATTTATAAGGGAAACCAATTTTTTTATTTAAAGTTTATGTAACAAAGAGGGGATTTGGTTCTTATGTTCTATACCCCGCTGTGCTATGGTAATTGCAAAATTTCCCAATCAGAGAGCTTTACTTCTCTTAATTTTGCAACAATTCTGCAACTTCCACTTTCTTTTTATAATAGTAAAGTAGAGGAAAAAGCAAGGCATTTCTTCTTCAAAGACCATCTTACTACAGACATGGCACTAATTAAAGAACCCAAGTTAGCTCATACTGTAGAACATATCTCAGATAATTACCCCTTCATTGTGACTACAAACTTTGGTTGCTATTTTGTTTTGTTGAACTGACACAGGAAAATAAGGATACATAAGGAAATACCATGATCTCTATTCTTTTTGATTTTAGAAAATATTATAAATGGCCAACATAAACTGATATTTCAAAATATTCTTAATTAAAAATAAAAATGCCTCAAAAAAAAGGTCATGTAATTTTGGACTGTAAATTGAACATGAAGATACTCTGTGTTTGGATGTGTGCCCATTTTGTCCTCTGCCAAACTGGTGCAAAAACTGAAGTTATGAACATTTCTTTCTAAGCTATCCGAACAGCAATTTTCTAACACTTTCCAACTCGAAGTATGCCTATAAAGGCTTTCAAATAAACAAACTTTTGTTCACCAAAGCTACCAATGAAACATTTAAGATTGTGGAACATTACAAAACACCCCAGGAAACCAAAACCAAAACTAAAACCAAAAAGAACCAGAAAAACCTAAAAATCCCCTGGTACGTCAGGTTTGAGTCATTACACCTTCAGTTTAACCACTGAGAATAGAACTGTTTAAGCCAGAGCTCTTTGTACTGTTCTACCCTTGAATACATTCAGTAACTCTCTTATTCTATGTTTTTGTCTCTCCAAGGTGATCCAGCTTTCCCTACAGAATTAGGATTGTGTTTTCTAAAGGAGTAAGGAGGAAGTTTTTAAAGCACACGCAAATTAAACAAGCACTGCAAGGCAGCTGCAGGAACTATTAGTTTCACTATGCTGACATTAGTGATCACAGCAACAGTCACAAGAGGAAATTCCACAGTTGAAAACAGGTAAGCAGTTTCTGCCAATTTTGATGGAATGACCTTTCTGCAATGGCCAAAGAACCAAAAGTCACCACAAAAATAAGCATGTTAAGGAGAAATTGTTAGGGGCGATGAATTTGGACTCCACATACACCAAGTATGTCAATTAAGTGCAACAAACACAGGTTTGCAAAAATTGAAACAAAACTTTTCCAGTTCACACTACAGCATTCTAATCTCTATAAGCTTGCATCTCTGTCTTATTCTCTAAATTCTGCAACCCACTGTAAAAAGGGCTGAAAGTATCTATATATGGTCTCACGGAAAAAAAGCTGGACAAAGGATAGTCAAGCACATGGGTTCAACCAGTTCCTGCTTGATCTCGGAGGTGGAACAAAGATAAAGTCTCAGTGAAAAAGATTTATACTGAGATGCAAACACAAGATGAAGTCATTGTAGCTTATCTGATGTACGATGGGTTTTGGTATGTTTGCCAGCTTGCTCATAAATCCCACAGTACTCAGTCTACACTTCTCCCCCCTTCTTAAAAAATAAAATGTTCCCTTCAACAATAAACAAAAAAGTCCAAGTGCAAGTAGTTATACAAAGCATGCTGCTTTTTTACAAGTAAATTAGAGATGGCAAATGCAAAACACTCCAGCTAAAAGCTTGTTTTTATGGTACACGTGAAGGTCCATTCATAAATTTTGTTTACAGACATGGTGGAAGCAAACAAGCACCTTAGTGTATGCAACAAGAAAGAGCACATATATCTCCACATCTTGACCACTTCCCTTTTCTGACTATAACTTAGCTCTGTAAGTACCATGTTCAACAGAAATCTGGCAATTTAAAAATTATTATGCAAGGCAAACTCACTTAAGAACGATGGTCTTTCATCTGGATTTTGTGCCCATCCACTTTCTATCAATCTTACGATGATCACTCGATGAGGAATGCCCATTGATAAACTTTCTGCACTTAAGTCTAGCCGCTGTCCTTGTGACACACTATACATTATCTGCAAGGGGTTTATAACTTCTGTCAAAATAGACATTGTGCAGTCATTAGAAATACATGCAATATAAATAGCTTACTATAGGAAAAATAATTCAGTTTGCAGATAAGGCATTTATAGTTCACGAAAATAAGGTTATATTCCTCTTTGTAAAAAGAAATATATTTTTAATTTATCAAACATTGTAATGTAAAAAATATAGAAAAAGAGTCTAATACTAAAAGCAACTCAAAGCACTTTTCAATAAGTTTAAAAGTTGAGTCATTAAAAAGTAACTCCTAAAATGAAGTCCCCAGGTACCCATTTCTCAGGTTAAGCCTTATGTAAAATAAGGCTCAAAAAATAAATAAAAGGAAGACATGGCCTTACCTTCAAATGGCTGTTTCCTTGACATCACTTCCCACATAATAATTGCATAACTGTTTAAAGTATAAAAAGTATAGAAGATGTTATTTTAGATTACCAACACTTAATATGTGCTTAGCTTTACATTTTACTAAAAATATTTTACCAAAGTGATCCCAAATGACTATAGCTAACTATAGTGATGACCTGAATATACAAAAACTATCAGAAATTTTAAACAGTGACTTCAGCTAGAACTGGTTAATAATATTAAGTACAGAAAAGATATATGGTATATAATCTCCTATTCCTATTCGTAATAGCTCTGCTCTACTAATATGTTGTGAATTACATACACACAGTTTAAATCTCAGTATGCAAATTACAGTGAGCCTCAGAGTCCCAACTGCTCCGTCTTAACTGCAATACTGTGGCATCTTCACCATCTGGATCAACACTCTGTGACATTCCCATGGGAAGCAGGGTCCTACCAGGGAGGATAGCTTTGAAAAGTTTTTAAAATTTTGCTTCAAAAAAATGGAAATCCATTTTCCACTGAAGCAATAAAAATGAAACTATGCAAAGAATTATTATTTTTTTTTTGCTTAAGAATTACACTTACCAGAGTGTTTGCTCAACTACTCGAATAACTGTACATAAACCCAGTATTTTCTACATCACTAAAAAGTGTCAAATTTTGCGTTCAGTTTACATTTAACTGCCTCTCAGCATTACACCATATAACAGCTACCAATCAGGAATAATAATAATAAAAAAAAAAAGAACGAAGTAACTGACGCTTAAAATCAATCATAGAAATTGAGCTTTCCTAACCACTTACTTCGTTCACACCGTAACATTTGTCAATGATAAAATTTATTCAAGTAAATTTTAATAAAAGCAGTCCTCCCTGTTAGAAAACCTGCTTTTGATGCATTCCTGAGAAATTCATGCAGGATGATTTTTCTGGCATGGCAAATTGTTCCTTATGTGAAAGTTAACGCTGCTTGACTGTTGACCCAGCCTTTCATTCAGTTTGGAATCTCTCTACAATTAAAGGCTATTCTCTCAATTCTACAACAATGCAGAATACCACTTCCTGTTCTCCTTTCCTATTTCTGCTTCATAGCATCTCTTTCTAATCCTGAGGCACATACCTTTCTCTGTGACCCTTCTGGTGGTCATTTCCTTCACTCTCTCTCTACTTTCCTGTCTTTCTGCCTTGAACTGCCATCACTCTTGATGATACTGTCTCAGTTTCTTTTCTCTCTTTTCCAACAATCTCTTCCTTTCCTAATTTATCAGTTTTCTAAGCCGTTCTACAGATTTTTTTCTCTCTTATTTTCTCCCATTTGGTTGTTATTCCTCTGAACACTTTTTTTTTTCTTTCTAAGAAACATCTGTCTTCCTCATCTGCACTCACTCATTAAACCACCAGCCACTCTTTCTTTCCCCATAATATGCCATTATTCCTCTTCAGTGTCTTCCTGGTCCAGCTTTTCTTAGCTTTGCAGGAATGTAACCATCTCTATTCTTTGGACAGGAAAGTCAGGGAACTTTATGTGCCCCATAAGCATAAGGAATAACTGAGGGAAGTAGTGGTCTCCCTGGAATTCAGTAAGACCCTGTGAGATTGGTTCAACTCTCACCAAAATACAACCCCATAAAAGATGGCTGAAGGTAGAAGTGGTGGAGTGCAACAGAGAGATGGATTTTGTCACAGTGAAATGCCTCTTCACACCTCCTCAGTCTCAATGATTTACACAGGACAAGTCTCTCCAAGATTGTCCTAGTCATCTTTGATCTTTCCAACTCTTTTCAGATTAGGTTCAGATTAATAATTTCATACTATTAATAATTACATCATTAATAATTTCAGGTTATTATAATTCTAATTCTAATATCCTAAGAGCAATTGCTGTTTTGTTTTATAATTCTAATTCTAATATCCTAAGAGCAATTGCTGTTTTGTTATATGGGTTGCCACTACTCTACTACTTCCTGTTCTATTACTTCTACTGCTCTGAAGTGACTGATGCAAATCTACCTGAACTTGCATAAAATATGCTATTCCTTAAGGAAATCTCTCTAACTACGTCCTCCAACCTCATTACCCTGTTTTTATCTAACCCCTTAAAAAAAAAATGTTTTCTTCTTTCCCCTGAGTACATTCTACAAATTATGTTAATTGATCCACACAAATGACAAAGGTATGTGCAATGAGATAATGGTGTGAAC
>NW_009924958.1:0-1469 GCF_000696875.1 Nestor notabilis | reverse complement strand
CCTACATTGCCTGTATGTGTACCCTCATTTACAGAAACCAGTCTCCCCTGTTTCTGTAGTTCTAGCTTAATTTCTGAAGCATTACACTCGTCACAGTGTTTCCAGCTACCAACTATTTTTTCCCAATTCAATTTGCTTATATACCTATGATACTACTACCAGTGAAAATAATAAAATTTCTGACATTATGTTAAAATCTAGGTTCAGTAGATCAAATATGAATTCAAACTGCAAAGCCCACTTGAGAACTACATGACTTACCTGTAGATATCGTGTTTTACACTTGCACGGGTTTTCTGACTGGGATTATAATCTTCAGGTGGCATGTAGATAATTGTCCCTCCTTCTGGTAAAGAGGTTTCACTGCGTGATTGTGACATGGATATGACACGCCATTTTGACATGCCAAAATCTGCAATCTGGAAAGGACAGATAACTTGTTCTGAGAAGAAAAACTGCATTTATCTGCTGACAGCTATTAGAAATTCCTGAAATGTGCCCAAAAGAATGGGTGACTTAAAGTCCTTAAATTGACACGCAAGAAGTATGAGGTTATCCTAGCAACAAGAAACACCAGCTTCAGTCCAGAATGCATTCCAAGGTCATGACACTTGCTATCACTGTAGCACTGCCCTACCCTGTGATTCTTTAAGGAAGGACTCATATACTCTATGGCTATGGAATTTGCTGTGCAAGTGTGTCCCATATGAAGAAAGTCACTTTCTTCGGTCAAAAAAATGTCAAAAACCACCGAGTACTTCCATCTCCCTGGTTGTGAAAAAGCACAATTTAATATAAATCATAATGGCTTGATGTGATTTAGCTTGCAGATAGCCCAACACAGTTGCACTCAGAAAAATTTTAGGGCGCTCCACCCCCAAAACTATGAAATATTCATCTTGAATTAATAAATTTGACATTCTGATATTCTGTCCTGCAAAAAGCTGCTGAATATTTTCTTTACTGTGCAGTCTGGGGCCTTGTCCCTTCCTAGAGCTTACAATACATCTACATAAAGAATTAATTGACATTAGTTTATATTCCCAGATCCACAAGTGAGGGTGCAAGCTATCAGACTAGGTTATGGGCAGAGAAACAAACAGCCAGCAGAATACACTGGCTGGCTGAGCTGCAGAGTGTCTGGCATACAAGGGGAAAGATTAGCAGACAGCTATGAGCTCTGCACTTGTCCAGCATTTGCCTAAGAGCAAAAACATTTTCAACAAAGATGCCTGTGAGAGCATTGTGGCAGCTATGATAACAGATAAGCTTTCTGGAAAGCACACAGTCAAAATCCACAGTAAAAAATAATCTCGTTTCTCTACGACTCACTCTCATCAAGCCTTCCTCACTGTAACTGGTTGTGTTATCTTGCTCATTCAGTAGATCTGGGACAGCCAGCAGCACTGTATGAATGGTGTTACTTTTATTGTATACTTACTTACTTACTTAATTATATGCATATAAAA
>NW_009924957.1:416-876 GCF_000696875.1 Nestor notabilis | reverse complement strand
TCCTGCTGCTCTTGCTTTCAAGTGATGATGGAATTTTACTATTGTCTTTGGTCTTCAGTGAATGGTGTTTCTCCAGGCTATAAGATACAGGTAATATCTAGGGCTTAGACACTGATGCAGCCAGCACTTATCACCAGGCTTGGGCAGCAAAGATTACCAAAAAGATGTCAGTGGCTCAGCCCCTAATTGCCCCGTTTTCCCTTCTGCGTGCATCTGCCTTGACCTAAACTGTCATCGCTTTCCTGAGCTGTGACAAAATGACTTGACACACTGATTGCAAAAGTTATGCTCAAAACTACATGAGCAACCATAGCTCTGACATCTCTTTACCTGCTCTAGATCATAGTGATGCTGGGCATATCCTTGAGAAGTGCAGGCGGTAAGAACTGGTCGGTGGGAAGAGAGGTGTAGCCAAGTTGTGCTTAGAGGAGCCCCCCCAGTTCGTCTGTGTCCGCATGGC
>NW_009924957.1:0-230 GCF_000696875.1 Nestor notabilis | reverse complement strand
TCATTGGGGGGAGGTGTGGTGACAGCAGATGAAGTGTTGGCAGACAAATGATGGCAGCTTTGTCTTTTGACAGATTCAGATAAGACGCGTCTCCAGGGATGTCCTGCACCATTCAGATAAGACGCGTCTCCAGGGATGTCCTGCACCACCACTAACCTCTTGTTCCCCTGTGTGAAAGATGGCTCTGGTCTCACAGCGTTGAGCCCATGGGATGCCAGTGACAAAATGAC
>NW_009924956.1:694-1205 GCF_000696875.1 Nestor notabilis | reverse complement strand
CCTCTGGGGCAGCCACAGTAGAGCTCCCAGACCGGGCCCTGCTCCTGAGGTGAGTGCTCCCCAGCCCACTTGCTGCCTGTTCACCCCGCCTGCGCCACCTGCCGCGCCCTGTTCGCCCACCCTGCTGGCTCTTCCTGGGGTGGGTTCATACCCACTGAGGGCAGGTGCTGTCCCTCCTGGCTCTGCCCCCTGTGAGTCCCTGCTCGTGTCAGCAGAGCTGCGGCTCCTGGGCAAGTCCTGTCGAGGGCTTGAGGCTTCCCTGGTGGCTCTCGCTGCTCCGAACTGAGGCTCCGGGACGCTGAGCTTCCCCCGCTCCGGGGTTGGAGGCGTCCTCTCTGGAGACACTCACCTCAGCAATGCAGACTTTCTCATGTCTTCTCCATGATCCCGCAGGTAAAACCATAGGGTGGCCCATAGCGTGTACCTCCTACACTTTCTCTCTCAAGCAGTAGGGCACCTTCTGTCAATAGTTGAGACATAGGCTGGTACATGTGGGGAGCTGGGTAGATCA
>NW_009924956.1:0-238 GCF_000696875.1 Nestor notabilis | reverse complement strand
ACCTTCTAGTTCATGACCATCGGCCCCATTGTCCCAGCATCGGAGCAACCAGGTGGTGATGTGCTCCCCTGGAAGATGCGTGAAATCTTTTCACATATTCCGCAGCTCGGTCGAGGTCCAGGGTCAAGTCACCTCTTTTTCTTCCTCTGATCCACATAGTACTAACTGTTGTTCAGATGCTGTCCCCTGTAGTAAGAGCATTGTGATTTCATCTTTCTTCACTGCACAGGTTGCTCTT
>NW_009924955.1:123150-146130 GCF_000696875.1 Nestor notabilis | reverse complement strand
GCCCGTCTCGCCCGTGTTTCTCTTTGAAGGACAAAGAGCCCACGGTGTGGAAAGCTTTTTAAGTGCCCGGCGCCTGGGGACTGTCGCTCGCCAGCCAGTCCCTTCCTTGAGCTGCCTGGTTGGCTTCGGCAGGTGCAGCCTGAGTCCCGCTTCCCGGTGCCCTCTGACTCCCCAGTCACCGGCGCAGCCGGCAGCGGTGGAGAGCTGCTCATCATCCCTCTGAGCGCCCAGGGCAAGGCCCTCTTCATAGAGACCCACAAGTTCTGCAGACAGTTCTTCTTTGGGGTAGATGGCTGGTAGTCATCGGTGACGGCTAAAACTAGTACCATAGTGACTACATTTTATCCAGCACTTTGTATTAGAACCCTAGAAATAAAGACTTAAATGGTATTGCAGTGACTTTCGTATTTTTTGATTTTGTGGTATTCAACTTGATATTCAACAGCGTTCAGAAATGGGGATGAATTATCTTGTACTCGTCCTCAGGAAACAAGTAGTTTTAGAACAAAGAGATTGTGTGATGAAGAGTGAAAATGTTAAGTATCACTAGAAACATGGCTAATACCTACCAGTCAATGGTGAAGTACAAGCAACCCTCTGTTACACTAGAGAATGCCACCATGTGTTGTAGTTTGGTATGTATGCTATAGCTCCTCTCCAGGTTGGGTCGGAAGATAATTTTAAGAAGCATAATCAGTGATCTGTCCTGATTGATCCTGCTTTTTTTCCATGCTTCACACTTGAGATAGCATAAATTGACAAAGTCTGTGCAATTTTTTTTTTGTATGGCTTTATTGCTCTAAGGATTGTTTCTTCTAACTCCTAATGCAAGCCAAGTCTTGCCATTCTTAGGTACATTCTTAGGTAGTACAGCATAGGGAAGATGAGTGGGAAAATGTCAGTGGCAAAACCTATGGTGGCTTCTTTTTAGGCAGTCTGCATGTGTGCTCAAAAAGATGATAGAGTACTTGGTTTATGATGGTGGATTTATATATGTGACACTTGTTCATGAAAACCAATTGAGGGGATTTGCTAACTGAACAATTGTTCTTGACCACTTGTGCAGCCTTATCTGGGGAAAAACTCTGTATTTGACTATATTATGTGTGAGGAGGAGATGACTGTCTCACAGGACGAAGATGCCGAACATTTTCTTAGGTAGGAAGGGGCTTTAAAGAGACTTGTGAACTCATCCTTTCTCATTCGTTCATTTTTCGTAAAGCACTTTGTGACATTCTTGAATAAGAGAACTAGATTAAAATGTATCTCAACTGTTAACCCGTAACACTGGTACAGGTGATTTCAGTAAGAATAATCAGGAAAAGGGCTATTTACTTGTACAGTCTGCAGCACCAGACCCCCAAGTTTATTATTTGAAGAATCCTTCAAATGGAGACATGGTGATATTTATCCATTGATTTACTTTAAGGTCTCAGAATTATGCTCATCCATAAGAATTCCTGATGAAAAAAATGCTATCATATCTTTTACTGCATATGTTCATGATGAGTAAAGTGATACATGAAGTACCTGTGGATTCAAAGTTGCATGCTATTTAGGAGGGAAAAGAAAGAAACAAGCAGAAGTCATTACTTAAAAATCTTATGCAGAATAATTTAGAATGAATGATTATTTGGAAAAAACCCACATTTTATAAGTCTGATTGCTTTAAAAGTACCTTATATGAGTTACAGAATGAACATTTATGAATCTTTTTAGTTTTCTGAAAGTGAGTTAAATGACCACTGAATTCTTCACTGAAATCATACTGTCAAAACCATTAAAATAAGTCTTTGCCAAGCAAAATAGGATGCATTTCAAAACATCTGTTGTCAGAAAGGTGCTATGGGATTTTGACAAATAAACCTTCTGTAAATGATATAAAGTGTCATGAGAGCATTGTGAAAAATGAGCTAATCGAGATGTGACAAACCATCCGCAGCATTCTTGTACAATTCAATGGAAGAGTAGAAGTGTATGTAACATATTTGTTATGTACAGCAGTAAAAACTAGACTGTATTTCTCATGGAATAAAAAAGTGGTTTTGCTTTGTTTTTACATATATAAAATAAGTGTCTTCCCATCTTTGAATCAGTCAGGCAGCAAAAACTAATGGTGCTGCTTTTTCAATGAAAAACATTTGCTCTTGCACATACATGTGTATGTTAACGAGATAGATATACACAGTCTAGGCATAGTTACCAACACGTTAGCAAACTTCTGAAAATATTTTTCATTTTTAAATTCTTAAAAATGCCTGTTAGTACTGTTCTCATTCAGCGTGATTTGTTTGTGAACAAATGAAACTTTAAGGAATAACGTGCTAAAATCATATGTATCTCCAACTGAATATAAAATCTTTCTGTCATAGTGACTAATTTTCTGTTCATGGTCCTTCCTTTAGGGGCATACTAAAATATCAGTAGGACTGTGTTTTGGGAGACTTAATATTTTGGAAGGGTAGCATTAAAGATACATCCAGAAGCTCACTTAGGGTAAAGGGTAGTATTTGTAATTGCTTATGTTTTGTCTCTCATGGTAGGTACAATGGTAGTTTTAAACAGCTTTTCTAAAACTTTGATAAATGAATAAAACTGTCAAAGTGATTTCTGTGGGAGACTTGTCTGGTTTGCTACTGAGTGAATGAAACCATTTTCATTTACTGGGCAGCTTTGATTTGTATTGTTTAGTATTTTGATATTTCACATTTCTTTCATCTTTATTTTATTCTACCTGTCATCTGATAAAGAAATCACTGTCATTAATTTCCAGCTAGCCATAAAGCCAAGATCTTTCCTGACACTGATGCCAGACATCAATTAATTATGAATCATCCTCTCCTGGCTTAGAGGTTGTTCAGTTATAATGGTTTAATTTATGTTAATATAATCACAAATGGGAGATTTGACAGACGAGATTTTGAGTCTTCATGTGAAATAACCTTATATAACCCAGGGCTACCCCATAAAAAGAAGAAAATAAATGTCAGTTCTTCTCCTCATGCAACTACAGTGCGTGGAGATTAAAAACGTATGCTTGTCACTAGTGCAGACTCAAACTTCTTAGCCTGTATTTTCCTCTACATATCTAGCTTCTTTGCTAATCTGAAAAATTGTCATTTGGTTAATTAGGTCCCTTGAGAGTATTCTACTGGAAAATACTCAACATTTAAATGTATTAAAAACCAAGTGTGATGTTTACCGTTTCTGTGTGCTAATACCACATTAAGACTTCTAAATTTATACATAGAGCGTATGAATTTTGGAATGACTTGGCCTCTGATTTTGTACATTAATATTTATGAGAAAGAGAGACCTAGGGATCATGTTCAGAAAATGCACTGATTAGATTTTATTACATCTACAAAGGTAATCTAATTCTCCAAAGAAAGCATTTTTGGAAAATTCCTTAGTTTATCAGCTAATGTTTTGCTGCAGATGTGGGAGTGGCCCATAATCTCAGACGTAAAATAATTCCCTGTATACACAGTGCCTTAAGTAGTTTTTAGTTCCCCTACTTGTGGAATGGTCTAAGTGGAACTGAAATGGAGATCTGTGCATGCGGGTGTACATGTCTCATTTCCCGAAGCCTAAGAAACCACATTGAATCCCAATCAGTTAGCTCCAGCCTTGAATGATCTGGCTTGCTCAGAGTTTCAGGGGACCAAAACCTGTAGCTGCACTTCTTCCTATGTGACTGTCCTCAGAATTAATTCTTCTTGGCAGCTCACTAAAGCCCACAGCTTTTGTATTGCATAGGTGCAAGACCATCTTCTGTTTTTTTGGGTGTTGAACTGATGTTGCTTATTTGTCATTACTTTTCTTCAGATAGAATTGTTCAACCCACAACCCTTTTGGAACTATAAACCCAGTCTTAACAGTGCATACAAGAAATCTTTAATCTTTCAAAATTTTTCTTTCGTTCCTGCTGATCTGTTCAAAGGATTGCATGATCATCACAAATAGAAAATGTGTAAATATGCTGTATCTTATATAAAACATTCTAAGCATATTTAAAAATTATTTTTGACCATATGGTTTTCTAGCTCCAGTGTCATGTTTTCTTTCTTATGCATTCAGTATTTCATATAGACCCTGTGCTTGCTAAGGGAAGCTTTAAAAAGAAATGTAATAATGGATGGACTGTAATTATCTTGCTCTGAACTGGTCTTAGTGGCTCTAAAAGTAATGAATTAGATGGTTTGAGAGGAAATGGGGAAAAATAACTTTAAAATGGCAGCATAATTTTGGGACTATTGATTTTTAGAAATATCTCAAGCATGGGTGATAGAATAGTGGGCATTTAATGTATATGTAGTGCTGTACCAATGTTATTTCAGAATATCTTCTATTTTAATGTAAAGTGAGCAGAAAAACTTAACTACAGCCATTGTATACCTTAAAATATTGTGCTAAAAGTAGAAATCAGAAATCAGATAGCTTCAGAGAGCAGTAGGTATTTTAAGTTGTGTTTTCTAAATATTCTACATTTGGTACTAATTGCAAGTTAAAATTTATTTGAAATCTCTCAAAGGCTTAACAGCTGTCTTGGCTTGAATTCCTTGCTTGTTTTGTCTATCAAGTAGTGTGTTGTTCAGGGGGTTTTGGTGAATTCTTTTCTGCTGATAAGCAATGGTTTACATTTATTTACTTCAGGAAGTTTGGATATCTGGAAGATATTTGAAATTGAATGAACCCAAATTTCATTTTTCCTATATAGAATCATTGAATCAACTAGATTGGAAAGGATATTTAAGATTATCAACTCCAACCTTTACTCCAGCACTGCCAAGTCCATCACTAAACCATGTCACTGAGGGCCTCATTTACACAGTTTTGAACACTTCCAGGGACGGTGATTCCACCACTGCCCTGAGCAGCCTGTTCCAATGCCTTATCACCCTCTCTGTGAAGAATTTTTTCCTAATATCCAATCTAAACCTCCCCTGTTGCAACCTGAGGCTGTTACCTCTTGGCCTATTACTTGTTAACTGGGAGAGGAGACCAACCCGCACCTCACTACAACCTCCTTTCAGGTAGTTGGGTAGTTGTAGGGAGCTATAAGGTCCCCCCTGAGCCTCTCTTCTTCAGACTGAACAACCCCAGCTCCCTCAGCGGTTCCTCATCAGGCTTGTGCTCCAGGCCCTTCAGCAGCTCTGTTGCCCTTCTTTGGACCCACTCCAGCACCCCAGTATCTCTCTTGTAGTGAGGGGCCCAGAACTGAGCACAGTACCTGAGGTGCGGTCTCACCAGTGCCGAGTACAGGGGGATGATCACTGCCCTGGTCCTGCTGGCTACGCTATTGCTGATACAGGCCGGGATGCTGTTGGCCTTCTTGGCTGCCTGTTCAGTGGCCATCAGTCAGCATCACCAGGTCCTTTTCCGCCAAGCAGCTTTCCATCCACTCTGCCACAAGCCTGTAGTGTTGTATGGGGGTTTTTTGTGGCTCAAATGCAGGACCCAGAACTTTGCCTTGTTGAACCTGGTACCACTGGCCACAGCCCATTGATCCAGCCTGTCCAGATACCTCTGCAGAGCTTTCCGATGCTCTAATAGGAAAGTTGATCAATCAGATCAACACTCCACCCAGCTTGGTGTTGTCTGCAAATTCGTTGAGGGTGCACTCAATGCCCTCATCCAGATCATCAATAAAGATATTAAAAAACTCTGACCTTAATATGGAGCCATGAGGGATATACAAACATTGCTTTTCACTATCTTCACTTGGTAATTGGTGATTTAACTCTTCATTAGCAAATGAACTCTTCAGTCTTAAGTGATATTACTGGATCTCCAAAGTTCAGGAAGTTTCTGTCCACATATAGTGATCTTTTTTGTAAGGTGTATCAGTTACTGTATCTATTTAACATATTGTAGAACTAAGTTGTCTGATTAATAGAAATATTAAGGGAGATCACAGTACAGGTGGCTTCTGATTCATGGTGATATAGCAATAGAAATGTTATAGGCAAGGTCAGGTTTCTGTGCTGTATTTAAAGACAGAATTCTGTCTTTCAACAATATATAATCTTTTAATGAATGTAATTTTTTTAGGGTATTTCAGTCTGTAACTTTGAATTAAACTAAAATGAGTGCTGAATTTTGAATAATGAGTTTTCAAGTCAGTAGCATATGAGGAGCAGTAATTAATTTTAATATAAAGTTAACAGTCAAAAAGTTTCTTACAGAAAACTTTGTTCTTAAAATCTTTTGATTTAGACTGTAATCATAATGTAAAAATTTGAAGATACGCAACTGTGGATACCCATTTTTTGGAATGAGCAAGTGGAGGCCTATCTTGCTTGGTCATATGTAAGCTCCTTTCTACCTCAGGCAAGTATTAGTAATAGACAGGAAGATATACCCCAATGGCAGGTACTCTTACTGTGCTATCAGCTTTTTCTGAAACCCTTTGAAAATGGTACATTTTTGTTCCCAAGAGTCAGTGCTAATTGAGATCTTATGTTCTGCCATACCCTGAATGGTGTGAAAATAGAATGAATATATGATACTACATTCAATGGCAGAAAAAGATGAGAAAATTAGTAAAGCTCTGAATGTCTTTATTATGATATAAAATTAGCAACCTGCTCTAATTGCATTGTAGACTATAACATTTCTGTGTATCAGGGGTTTAGTTTTTCATTTCAATTATATAAATCAGATAACTTGATGAGCTCAAGTTTAGATCTTCCAATGTATTTTCCTATGGGACTGAGAATGAGAGAACATACCCTTTCCTGCTGCCAAGAAAGAAACTTGCTGCTTTTGGTGCCAAGATACAGGAAGATACAACCTGATCAAGTTAGAGATGGGCAGGAGTCGAGTCCAGGATTGTCAGGTTCTGATTCTATGTTACCAACTGTGCATGATTTCAGTATATCCAGAAATAGGTGACATTACTTAAATTTACATTTCTGTAAACAAATAAATATATACTCAAAGAAGATGGATAATTCTGGTATTTCAAAGGAAAGCTAATGTAAGACTGGAAGAAGTAAATGGCAAAAGGTTAATATAAAATTTAAATAGATGAACTATGTTGAAAAATAGTACAGAAGCCTTGTTCCTTCAAGGTGTTCAGGATTCCAGGTTGCCATTTTGTAAAATGGTGAGAACAAGCTAATAAACATGATACTGGTTGGTCAGTAAGATTTTCATAAGTGAAGCTAGAGAAAGCTGACTGAAATAGGAATGCTAAGTATATCATTTCTGTAGGAAATAAAGTGTAATGCCTAGGATGTAACTAAATTAAATAATTTAATTAAATCTGTGATCTTGATTCAAATCCCTTGCCCAGGCGTAGAACTTTTGAAAGGTGTTAGAGTTCCTGTGCTATAAAACTGCTGAAAATTGAACCAAGATTGGACTGCTGATTGACAGTAATCAGTGTAAATAGATGATGGAACTCAGGATTTATTTAAAATACTAAATCAAGCATTTTATTACATGTAAGAATAATTCATTGTTATGAAACATGAACACACAGTATTTTTGTCTCTGTAGAAATAATTTATTTTTTTTAAAGGAAAAAATAAGAAGTCCTTCTTAATTAACTTTCATTTCCATCGCAAAGCCTGCCCTTTCTGCTTTATTTTGCAAATTCCAAGATGTATCCCATATGTTGAGTGAAGGTGCTGCTGCTCCTGCTTTGCTATTCTGAAGTCTGGCCCCAGAAAGCATCTAGTTCCAGTGTTGGATTGAGGGGTTTTTTTAAAGGAAATAAGAAAAGGCAAAAGAGAGAAATTAAGGAATAATTTTTTACATTAGTCTCCATTTTTTAATGGTTCATTGTACAGATAAATTTGAGTGGAATTTTATGTCCTAATAAAAAGGCACTTTTCCAGCCTCAAGGCTTTTTTGTTACTGAATTTCAATGTCATTCAGCAACAACAGATATGTCAGGCTTAAGAAAAGGTCAGCAGGTTTCTTTATATTGGAGATTCTTGTGGAACTATGAGCCTAGAGGTGGGAGCTGCTAGCAGCGTCTCCCTTAATGCAGTAATATATTACAAGTATTTCTGGTTTGGTTTTGATGAGAATTTGCACTCCCTAAGTGTTATAGAGAGACTATTTTCCTTACTTAATATATAAAACTAGAGCAATTGGAGGTTTTTTTACTAAAATCACTATGCTTTTACTGTAGTATTTTCTGTAGTGTAAAAGAAGGATGTCTTTGAAAGGCAGCTATTTACTTAAGCCTTCTGTGACTCTAAGTAGTAAATTTATGGTTTATATAAATCTACCTATATGAAAACGTTACATATCTCTGATATATAGATTATGTTAGTGCTTTTCTATAAAAAAGTATATTCTATAATGAAACAGTGAGTACTTCACCAGCGAGAAGTCTATTTCAGTAGATACTTATATTTTCTTTCCAAATGTATAACAGAGTTTTTCATACAGCAGACTTAATTTTTGTGGGTAGAACAAGGTGTGTGAAGTTTATTGGTAATTCAGAAAGAACAGACTGTTTGTTAGAGTATAAATAAAATAGGTATTTTTTTTTATTATTTATTTGGGGTTTAATCCATGATCATCCCTTCTTCGTTTTGTTTTTAAGAAGTCTTATAACAAATTAGTGTGTTCATAAATGTGATGAAGTAATGCTTTTCTCCAACTACACTTCCTTGTAACCTAAACTTTAGTTCATGGATTGTAGTTCCTAACTGATCCAAAGATCTTGCAACCCTTAGTGAGCGTTCAGTTGTTCACACACTTGCCGCTTTATGCATTGTGAATATTACAGCTTAAACAGATGCTCCTCTCATTTTCATCTATGTAGTTTATGTATAACTGAGACTTGAATTCCTCTGCCTTAATTAGTGGTTTGTATCTCTTCATATGAAATTCTGATGAGTTGAAAAATTTGGTACTGTAATCTGTATACCAGTGACTATGAAATAAATGAACTCTTAAACTACATTGCTCTATTTTCCTCCTTCACTTTTCTTGCTGTGTAATCAGAACAGTTCCTTCTTTGTAATCAGAACAGACACATATGAAATGTGTAATATTTTGTTCCAAACAGCATCTTAAACTGTGTTATTTAAGCCAACAAAACCAAGATTCCATCAACTATGCAATCTCTTTCTATGGCACTGGAAAGAAGCTTGCATGGAAGGAATGGCTTTGCTACAGCTTTTTGAATTTTAGCAAGGCTCCACCTGTGTCCACTTCCAGGCTTGTACCTAGATGTGTACTTATGGCATCATTCCTGAAGACTGCCCAAGCTTGCCCACAAGCAAACAGAAGTGTGGTTACAGGATGAAGACCTAAGTATGGTTGTCTATTTCTTTTCTTGTGTAGGGGAACACAAAAAATTAATAATGGATTCCTCACACTATTAGTTCCTTTTCATTATTTTGTAAATTATCTTACAGAATGACTGTGCCAAGAAGTAGGACTAATTATAAAATAGCACATGATATTTTAGAAATTTTTTAGTAGAAACTTATTCCTGGAGTTGAGAAGTTGAGAGATGAAGGTAGTCTGAAGAAATGTAAACCTTTGTTGTTTTTGGCAAATATTATTTAACTTACCTTGTGCATGTTTTAAGGGCTTAAAAATATATATGTTCCTCCTAAGGAACTCATTAGAAAATTATTAATAATGAACAAAATATGTCATCATCATCAGTTCTTACTACAAAGCAAGCTGTTTTGTCATCTGAATGGCTTTATCTTGGTATTCAAGTTTTGTGCTGATCACAAACTCCAAACAGAGTCTGGTGCCCAGATTATTTATACCTATTTTAATAAACAGTAAAAAATTAAGACTGTAGTCTCAGCTTCCATACTAGCGTAGTTTTCACTTGCTTAAAATAAAGGTTTAGACTCTGAGAACCTTTTTTACCCTTTATTTTAACCTTTTTTTTTTTTCTTTTCTTTCCCTCTGGAGATAGTTTTATGCAGAGATTAGTTTATGGCTGAACTCTTTCCAGGCATTAGATTTGTAAATCCCACTTCATTATTGCTTCCAGTTATATTTTAGTCTTCTAGCAAAGTAAAAATAATTGTCATTCTAGTTCTTGTGACCATAGACTTCTGCTAAAGCAAGTGAGAGACTTGCTCCAGGTTTTCTCTCCAGGTTTTCTTTTTGATTTTTTTTTTTTTTTTTTTGTGGCAGTACCTAAGGAAAAAGAGATAAAACCTGTTGAATTCCAGCTGTAAAGGTCAGATTTCCTCAAATTTGCAGTTTGTGTACAATTAAGAAATTTAGCATTTTGTAGATGTAAATTTATTCATTCAATTCTGTTGTCTAAGTAGCTTATATGTGCGAAACAACTATGACGTTGTGATGTTACTACCATAAACCCACATCTTTTGATGTAATGCACATGATTGTGGAAATCTTTGTAAAATCTATATGTAATGCTCTATATAAAAAGTATTCTGTTGTAAGTTTAATATAAAATGAGCAAAAGAGTTATGCATGTAAATAAGTCAAAACAAGTAGGTGGCTGAGGTTTACATAAGTCGTGGCATTTAGAAAACTCTGAACATTACTAGGAAGCAGCCATCTTTCTTTGGAAAAAGTGAATATGACTGTAGATAATTAACTCCAAATGACACAGAAAGAAAGAAAAGCAAAGTCATTCCCGTTAGCCATGCTCTCTACTTCTCTACTTACAGATAGGTATTATTAGCACCCTCAGACATTTTTTTGTCATGAAAGTGTGTCTCCATTAACAAAAGAAAAACAAAGACCCATCAGGTTTTCTATACAGTTAAAAGCCGCTAAAATCAGTGTAGATTAAGCCTGAATAATCTGGTTGTAGTTAAACTAAAGGTATGAATACACATTTGTATCTTCTTGTTATGATGACAAAGTGGCTAGATCAAGCCAATAGCCATCTCAGGGCCACTAATCATACTCAGTTCAATTTAGTCAATCAATCACCCTGTTTACCAGGGGTTTATGTTGCAAATGTGATGGTTGAAATTAACCAGTGGCATAAGCAAACACTTTTTTAAATTACTGGGGTAGCCTTCTAGGTCACTGGATGTCAGTGGGCAGGTCCTGTTCAAAGTTTGTTATGGATAAGTAGTCAAAAATTCAGGATCTGAATTACTAAAACTCTCCACTTGCAGCACTCCAATAATAGCAGCTAAAAACCTCGTGGTTTAAGCAGCCAAAGTGAAACAAGTGTGAGGAACATAGTGAATCTTACCTTAAAAAATGCTTATGCTTATTGGTTCTTCACTGTAATTTTGTCAGCTTGTTACCAACTTCACACAGTATTGGTATTTTGGTTTTAACAGTTGGCATTTATTTTAAATATAGGAAGGGATGTAAGAGAGATAAGCCTGTTTTCTACTTTTTGCCAGTGAGTGTTTAGGTATAAGTAGTATAAGGGTGGAGTGTAAGTAGTTAAGCAGGGAATGCATTACTTGGAAATTGCTGAAGCTTTTATTCCAAAAGCATTAACTACAAATTTTGGATAAACTTTAAGCATATTAAATCATGGTAAGATGTGGAGAGCATAAGGTGAATACACCTGAGCAACCTGACTAGAAATGTAAGTACTTCTAGATTAAATGGATGCGTAAAGACAGCGTACTTTCAATTTTTTTAATTATTTATGTCATGATACTAATATCTATCTAGGACATAATTGGGGTTGTTTGGGGCAGTATCTTTGGATTTAACCTTCTTACTTATATAACTAGTGTGATTAACTTCAGTTCCTAATTACAGTAGGGAAACCAGCCACATTTGGAGCCTGAAGCAGCAAAAAGATCTTCCTTCTTTTTAGGTATTTTTGTTGCTGCTAATTGTATTAAGGATGACACAGATTACTACAGACAAGACCTGACTTGGGAACTGTCTTTAACTATTTGCTAATTATTCTGTTTCTTTACTTCTGCTATAAGAGATGCAGCTAGTTTTTGATTGTGTAATAGTTTATAATAGTGTTAGTTCCAGTTGGTTTCCAGATAGGTGTATGCTATTGCATAGGAACAATTTGGGTGTATGCATTTATTTTCCAGAGCAGTTCAAATGTGACACTGGAGGACTAATGGCACAACTCTTATCATGAGTCCGATAGATTGTGGCATACTGAGTTCTTTCTAGGGATATGTCATAGCTCTGTAGGAGGGCAAAAAATGTTTCTTCATTTCTGCCATAGTATCGGCAATGTCTTGCACAATGTCAACAGCTCGGTGAGTCCTGAATGCCTCCGTTTGGTTATTGGGTTGAATTTTTATTCCTGTGAAGTTTTTTGGGGTTTTTTTTGAGTAAGTAACATGAAAATCACAAAATTTTGGACTCTGCTGTCTACTGCCATGGAAACAGAAAAGTGTCATTACTGGACAACTATTGAAATACCAGTATTTTTTGTTGTTGTTTTTGGTTTTGTGTCCCTTGTTTTGAGAGAACATTTTCATGATAAATTGGACCTTGGTCTTTCTGCATGCTGGATGTAATTAGGCTTTCCACATTATGAATTTGAGGCTAGTTATGCTTATTCTCTCTTTGTAGGGAGACGCTGGATCAGTGTTTTTTGAATGATTGTGAGGCAGTTGATCAGTGAGGTAATTCTGAATATTGTTAGTTTGTCTATTTACTTACTGGTATCTAAGCTTCTATTTCAGGGGAAGATGAGAAGACTGAATAGATTTTCTTTGTTGGGGTCGTTCAGACTCTGTAATTAGAGCAAGATAGAAATTTTTCTATTTGCATTCCCACAGGGGAAAGAGAAACATGAATTTCTGTAGCACTGAAAGCGCTTTGCCACCGTCTTTTCCTGTAAACCTCACCAGAGATGCTTTTGAAAGGGAACAGCATAGTTTTCCAACCATCCCAACATGCAGTTGCTCAGTCCTGTTATTCAGAGTCACTGGTATTTATGCTACCATCCTTCTGCACGGTGAATATAAGGCTGAAGTCAGTCATTACAGTAAAAACAATTAGCACAGTATCTCACCTCTTTCTCCAGTGGATGCAATGATACAGATACCATAGTGCTTTATGTGCCATTTGGGTTACTATGTGTACCCCAAGCAAATTAAATTAGGAAAAAAAAAAAAATCCAGTAAATCCCCAGTAGAAGGGAAGGAAGAAGTTGTTTTGACTATCCTAGAAACAAGATGCAGCTACAGATACATAGCATATGTAGGTCAGCTATGATTTTAGATATTAAGGTTGTTCTGGATATTTATGTGACTGCTGAGGCAAGTGCATACAGTGGTACTGTTGCTTACACGAGCACCTGGAGTTTGAGGAGAAGAAGGATATGACTGATGTAGGCAAAGCTGTAGTTATCCTTGGCAGTACTGTAACAAAGCTTAGATGGCTGTCAGGCATGTTGTCTTAGGCCCACACCAGGAGACCACTCAAACTACCAAAACAGAGCAGAAGTGGTTTGTGGGCTGCTTCATAAGCACCTCCTAACAGAAGGACATAGCAGTGCATTGGAAACTGCTCTGGCTGCTTGAAAGCTTCAGCTTGAAAATCAGAGTAGCAGTAACACCAACAACTTATTAAAGAAAGCTGTTCAGAAAATGACTGTACTGTCATCTGGGAAAACAAAACGACATTTAGGTTTGTGGAGTTTTTCACTGCAAAGTGTGCTGTATTTTCTCTTTTGTCAGAACAGCATTTCCAGTCAAAGCCTTTTTTGACAGGCACATCCTGACTGGGTAGTACTGTATAGCCATATTGCTAAGACACCTGATTACCCAAGGCAGGAAAAAAACCCCAACAAACAAGTAAGCTATACATATTTTGTTCTGCCAAAAAAACCCCACCAAACTATGGTAGGTATACAAACTACTGTAACATAAATTATTCAGACTTTAACTTTTTTATTAGCTCTAATGCCTCATATCTGCCATGGTTCTGCAGTTTCATGTATTAAAACACAACCAAGGGGGATAACAGTTGGCTTGTGACAACCAGCTACCTGACACCAATTATGTAATTTCCATCAGTGGAGTGGAGCTGGTGGCAAAGTCAGGCTTTGCCATAGGTGGAGAGATATTTAAAGATGAACAATATAGAAATGCAGCAAAAAAGTTCTGAACTTCAGGTCTATCCCTGTATCCCCAGTGTACTTCGCTGAGTTTATTTTTATTTATTTTTTTTTTAGGGATTTCTGCTACAAAGACAGGTACTTGGAGTTAGTTTCCCTTCTGTAAAGGGATAATGAGATGTAGCCAGTTGGTTGGCCACAGGAAAAAAGTTTATAACAAATGTAAGTAATCATGTGGATATAAGGTTGCATAGTTAACAGTTTTGAAACAGGAACAGAAATATTTTCTGCTGCAATTAGCAACAGAGGTAATTTTGTTTTCCTGAAGGATAAAACCATTTCTGCAAATACTTGTCTTTCTATATATTAAAGTTGAATCAAAACTCATCTGCCTTTATGTTCACGTTCACTTTGAATATCAGGAAAGATATCACTGGATTCATGAAGCTGCTATAGCCTATTAGAAAAAAATGGTGGAAGGTTTTGTTTGAATGGAAGCTTTAAAAAAGAAACAACAAACCATCAGTGCTTAAGCTATTAATTGTCTCATAAAGAATCAGAACTGATTTGAAATATGACTAAAATCATACTGTTGGTGGAACTTTTGCTGGATGCTTACTAAAATGAGTCAAGTTTGGCATCCAGACAAATTTCTGTACATTGCATTGGTCCTATAGCTTACATTCTTAGAGGAGTTGCACTATGAAATATAAGCCAATATACAAAGCTTCAGATATGGAGGCACAGCAACATACTAGGTTTAACATCAAGAGCTGTGTAGGTTAGAAAGTTCCAGTCATCATTATAAGGAAGCGGAGATGAGTTTGGTACAGCAAAATGAGTGAAGAGTGTTTTAACAAATTAAATAGGATTTCCTTTCAGCAGCTCTACTGAACATAAATTTTGTGAGGGCTTGTGTCACTTTGTGTTTTCACATAATGACAAAGGGGTGATGGCAGCAGTAAGTAGGCTTCACCTCTGCCGGAGAGGGTGGAATGGTGCACGTGTGTGTGCTGAATTTGAGATTGTCTATTGCTGCTGTAGCAGAAGTGAAACTGCCCTAATGAGCAAAAGATTTTTAAGAAGATCTGGGTAATTTTATTCTGTGATTTGTGCAAGTGACCTTTGGTTGTGCTAAATTCAGTTGCATTTTGCTTTGTTCTTTTTGCTTGTAATCACAATTGCTTTTTCTAAAAAAAATAATAATAATAAAAAAAGAAAAAAGGTGAAGTAGTCCTTTGGGACTGCATATCATCATCAGAAGAAAGAGAAAAGAATTTTATGGTGAACAAGTGAAGTGGAATTGTCACGTGTCTGCAGTAACCCTTCTTCCTAGGCAGATGAACTACATCTGTTCTGACCTTCTGATACAGGTTGTTGAACTGATACTTTGGTTTTACCTGAAACTGTTTTACTGTCCTGTCAGGTTTGGTCAAATGCCAAGGTTCCATCAGAACAGAATAGTTTTGTTAAAATTTCTGTTGGAAAAGTGTCTTGAGGCTGGAGAATTATTATTTTGTTGAACCCCAGGGTATAACAAGCAGATCTGTGGCTCAAGCACTTTCCTGCCATGTGGACATTTTAAGTATAAGTTGCTTCTTGCTTTGGTTCAGACAAAAAAGTCTTTAACCTGAATCTCCATTGACTGCCATGCTGCTAGTTATTTGTGCCTGAGTAAGTCCGATATTGTTTCTTCCCCTTCTTTTTAATTTTTCTTAAAGAAAGTTTTATTCTGGGCTTTATCCTGAAAAAGTATTTCACGATGGGAATATTAATTTCTGCTTAAATCTAGCTGGAAAGCTTTTTTCAAAATATATTGCCATAATGTCTTTCAGGGAAGGTTTAGCTGTTACCAGAGGTTTACTTAGACTTCTAACTTTAAGGTAGTCATCTTAAGATCTTTGAAGAGAAACAGAGTTACTGAGATAGTTTTCCTGTTCTTCCTAGTAGGAAAAAAAATTCTGTTAAGGCCAGCTTTGAAAATGTTTTATCTTCAGGACATCATTTCAAAGGGTTTTGATATTGACTGGATTCAGATAACTCAGAATATTTCTCAGAGAAGTTTCATTGCAATCATCTGTTACACCACTGGTTATTTGTTGTCATTTACCACTGAATCCAAATATTTTCCTGGGATATTTTGATTTCATTGAAATTCCCGGACAAACAAAGCAAATGAATTGGTGGCCAGGGAGCTTCTCTAGATTCTTGGGATGAGATTCACCTGATTGAATGCAAATTCTTGTTTTATAGACACCAAAGCTTGTGCAACTTCTAGGTTCATATTTTGGCTGTTGTGCAGGTAATGAAAAATATTTATTTCCAGGCTATAATTTGCAGCATCCTGAAATAGATGGCTCCACTAGCAGTGAAGGGAGCCTAAGAGGATTACATCAGATGTATGCTCTAGAAGTCTTAATGACTCTAGTCATAGTGTCTGTTCTAGAAGGAGATTGCTTCTGGTTCCTGAGTTGTATGTCAGGCCTAAGGAGAGCTGAGATCTACAATAGTACTGTGGGTCCCAAAACCAAGCGCTCTGCCTCTTAGAAGCTTCCCAGTCTCCAATGCCTGGACAGGAGCTGTGAGCCTGAACCTGTGGGAGTCTTCCTTTGCACTTTGGTGGCAGGTCAACTTCCCAGTCTCTAGCTCTCAGCAGAGCTGAGGAGAAAACTGGATCCTTCTCTCACAGAGAAGTTGGATTTCGAAAGAAGTAGAAGTGTTTTATGGTGGAATAAGTAGATTTTTAAGTTTAAAATTCCCCAATATTTACCTGCAGTTTTCTAACTTCCACTTGTATTGATAAAAAAATTTCTGATTATCTTAATTTTAATTCTCATCACCAACATTTATCTTCTTTCAACATGACTAGAGTACAGACATTTCTGTGGAAGAAACCTGAAGCATTTACTAATATTAGGTGTTTCAGAGATTTTTAGAGCTTCAACATTTTAGATTTTTGCAGGTGTCCCAGCACTATGTAAAGTAATCTTCATACTAATTTCCAGTTTACTCAGCTTTAAATGTCTTAGGAGTTTAAGAAAAGTCTAAGAGCTATTTACAGTGTACAAACGCTTCCATTAAAATGCTTTGTGACTTTCCAAAGGAGGTAATTATTTATTCTGCACAATGCATAACCAGTAGTTAGCATCAATCATCCAAAATATAATTTTAAAGTAGATTATTTTATTTTGAATTGTTTGGAAAATGTTGGCAAAGGTTTCTTTCTTGTGTTGGTTGGTTTGTTTGGGTTTTTTTCCCCTTTCCAGTTGCATTTATCACTAAATATTAAAGCACTGGAAAGAGATTTTACAAGCCGTCATTCTGCTGCATGGATAGAATGCTTCTAATAAGTGATGTCTATTTGCACTGACATCTGTTTATTTTATTAATAGTAGCAAGAGTTTTCCCCTTGCCTTCTCTTCTCCCACCTAAAATTCCTCTATTAAAATCCTTAATTTTCCTCAACACTGGGATTAATACTGTTTTACTCAAATAAATGCACTCAATTTAACTTAAAACTCAGGGTATTAATTGGTCTCTGACATGCTTGTAAATTGTGGTTTCTGCCTACCTGGTTGTTAATTGTGTCTTTTCCCGTTATATTAAGTGCTTTTGTATAGCCTGGTAGGGGCATCTACATCCCGAACTAGCATGCAGAAAACCTCATGTTTATTGCTGCTTTGGACAAACCATCCCTCCTCTTTGTGCTTCTGTTTTGCAGTCTGTAAAGTGGGGTTGATGCTCATCTCCTGTGTTTAGAATCTGCTTGGAAATCTTCTGGGAGCAGATTCTTTTTATTTTGACTTTGCAATATAAGACCAGTGCTCATCCTCCTCCAGGAACATGCCTGGGGGCTGTTCTGGACCAGCCCAGTCCACTCCGAAGTGGAGCCTGACCCACACTGCCCTCCTGACTGTGACCTCTGGGTTTTGCCCTCAGGGCCATCCTCACCTTCTTCATGCTGCTAGTGTTCCAGAATAACATATTCATTAGAGTCTACAGAATCTTATAATCAACAGGACACATGCAAAATCTTGTAAATATCACAATTTTCTTAACCTAGATATAATGGAAGCAGCCTGCATTTACTTTGAACTTGAATAATATTTTCAATGAATAACTGTATGGCCTTTTAAATATTTACATCAAAATATTCAAAACAAACTATGTTCTAAAAATAAAAAATGCAAAGTAGAAATACAGAGGCAACTTGTGATGCATTTTGGGCAGAAATTAAAAACTAACTTTGGCTTTCTTTGGATTAGGGCTGAACTTCTGATGCTTTCAGGAGGCAGCTAAGGAAATGCAATAGAGGATACTTGTCCTCTCTGAGTGCTTGACACTTTCCCAATGGGAAGGCTGTAGACTCTGCTCTTATGAGAATTTGAATCTGGTAGTAACACTCTGTTTCCTTGGTGTCTGTGTTATAGAGCATATATTTGTTACAAGGTCTTTTAGGTTTTGGGTCCTTTCACATGCATCAGAACTATGCTGGTAGGTGCAATGAGAAAGCACAGAATTGATCCCATTAGCTCAGGTGGAAAAGATTTATGTGCCTCTGCTTTAGATGGGATATTTGGTACGACAGGGCTATTTTAAATGGTACATTTCTTTGCAAGCTTGTTGATTCTAAAATGTAGAACTTGAAGGAAAAAAAAAAGAGTCTTCATAGACATATTAGTTTAATCATGTTGCTCTTTGTAGCAGAAAATGTGAACTTGGAAGAAATCTGAAGAAAGCCTTTTATTTTCAGATAAGCACTTTACTATTTCTATTACTATTATTTTTCCAGTTTTGAAGCAAGTCTTTTTTTCAAGTTGTCAATCAATTTAATTTCAAAATTATAAAATTGCACTGATCTTTGAAATGAAGTATTATTCTCTGACTGAATTAAGTATTTAGTTTGTCAAGAAATTAAGGATTTAAATTCCGAGTTACTGGTTTTTCAACTGCCATTGCTCACTTTGGCCTATTAGAGAAGAATGGAAAACCTTTTAGTCCATTTGTTTTGGGTTTGGGTTTTTTGTTTTTTTTTTATTTCAAGGTTACTTTTTCTTTTATTTTGGTAAAGTACAAAAAAAAGGTTGCTAAAAACAAAGCCCAGCTGCCCTACTTCCAAACAGTTGCTGGTGCTATGGAGACATATCCAGGTCCTTTTTCAGTTGCAAACTTTCTGGGTAACACCACAGTTTATTCACATTATCCAACTTCAGACTTCTGTCTTCAGCATCGAGTGCCCTGAGTAGTTTATGACCTTTCAGAGCGTGAGACAGGGTACCCATATTAGAAACCTCAAGTCATACAGCGTAAATATTTTCTAAGCCATGTGTGTCAGTCCTTTTCTGTAAGGTGTGTTGCCACTACTTCTCTACTTACTGTTGAAACAAGGAAGCACCTGATAAAAAACCCCTCTGTTGCTTTGACAATATAGTGCAAGGGCTGTATGGTTACCTTAAGTAGGGAATGGCCCTGAATTTTCAGGCCATGTACTGAAAGCAAAGCCAATGCTCAGCTGCTTTCCAGTATCTTTCACTTCCTTTCCTGTCTTGTTATGTTCTATACAAACAGCTGAAGCAACACTTTGATTATAGAGCGGCAGATTTCTGGTTTGTCCACAAAATACACACTAAAAAAGATGGCAGGTGAGTTTTGTGGCAGCACACAGCTAACAGTGTGTCAGTCAGAGTGATGTGAGCTTTTACCTTCTTTTTCATCCTCTTTCTTCTATGGTAAACCCACATTTCGTATACGGCTAAAAATAATTTCTTACAAAAATCAAGTCTCACCCACTTGATGGTGCTACTGACGCAGATTTTAATGAAGAACTTAATAAAGCATAATCAAGGCCAGTACATGCCCCTCCGCTCTGTATGTAGAAAAGGGAGTTCGGCTTTGTGTGTCAAATCTGAGTAAGATTTATGTCAGGTATTTCTGCTTTGTTTGAGGGTAGAAATAGAGAACTACATCAGAGGCCTCTGAAACATAAACAGGGACTTCTGCTGTAATATGAGCTTGGTTGAAAAGGAAGTAGATTAATTTTGGACAGCTTTCTGAATTAGTAATATCCTTTCCATTTGTTTTGTTTTGTTTTTCTGAATGCACTTAGGAGCTGGTAAAGCTTGAATTTATACCCTGATAAGTAATAAAAGTGTTAGGTATTTCATGCTATGCTATGTTGGTTAGGGAAATACGCACTGGAGATACGTTATGATACTGAACCATGCAGCATTTCACCTGCAGTACTACATGTGGTGCACTAGCAACACCTCTGGTTACAGTAAAGAGGAGTAGCCTTTGGTCTGCACATCAGACAGCCCAAGCAAGAGTACATGAGGGCTAGAAAACAAAAACAGGACAGACAGCAGGTTTCTTATATTATGCCAAGTCAACCAGTGTTTTGAAGTTGGTGTGCCAGGTCACTGACCAGCCCGCAGCCAAGGGATGTCCACCCAGTCCATACCTGCATTGTAGGCATGGGGCTGCGCAGCTGGCCCTGACTTGCCAGCCTTGCCCTGACTTGCCAGCCTTGCCCTAGCCTTGAAAAGCTCAGGCTCCCAGGTTGCAAAGTTAAGGAAACCTGAAATATTCAGTCAAAGGCTCTTATTAGGGCATTATAAGAAAGTAAAAATTTGCACCACTTGTTGCAGCTGCTTGGTAATATGGGCTAATAGCAGTGCTGTCACTTCAGCGTCACCAGGCACAGGCAAAAGTTGCTGTGGAAATTTCCTGCTTTTCAATCTCTAATCTTTCAGCTTAAATAACATTTAAATTGTCGTTATAATAAATGTGCAGCAAATGTTAAGAGAGTTAAAGAGAGTTTAATATTAATACTCAGAAAGTGTAATTTGTTCTTTAGGAGCATACCTGTTGGCTCTTCTGAATGCTGGCTTGTGCAGTAGCACCTGTCTTTGCTGAGGCTAAAAAGACAGTGCTACAAATACTACAGATAGTACAGACAAATGAATCTAGAGAATTAAATTGTTCTTGATTTCTGTTTAAAACATGCTAGTTGTCACATGTGGTGTGAGATAAGTCAGCAGTAGATATTGAGGGTGCAAAGCAAAACAGTTTAAACCTCACTGTGCCCATATGGCAGCATTTTTATTGTATAGGTGGCTCCCCTAATGCAATGTAAGAATGTGTGGCTGCCAAGGAAATGTACACATTTGGAACTGCCATGGATCTTCAGTATGACTCACTATTCTGCAAAATGCATGTAATGGCTGATGAAGTTGCTGGTGGCTTTGGCTCAAGGTGCTGAGAGACTTCTGTGTATATAACCAGAAATGATAGACTGTATTGTTTCCTGGTAGCTATGAGGTGGAGATTGTATCTTCTATTAAGTTCATAGTTAGCCTAAAGAGAATCTGAATGTTTCTATAAATTTGTGAAGTTATATATGACTGATGGTATATTTGTTTTATTTAAGTTTACAAAAGTGTTTTGCTGTTAAGAGTTAAGATGTGCTTGGGCAGCAGGGAGGAGAGCTGTCTTACTTCCTCTTGACTGCTAGGCATAGCTGGAGATGAACAGCTGGGAAATGATACTGGACTGGAGTATAGCAGGTAGGGAGTGAAAGAGGATGTGAGAAACAGGCAAGGAGAGCCTGTTACCTGAACAGGTTAAACGAAGTATAGGTGGTAGATGTATAACCAGTTCTTCATGGTGAGGGTGCTGGGCTGGAGACAAAGCTGGGTGAAGATCATGAAGTCACTGCAAAACGCACTAGATAGGATGGGAGATTTCTTACAAAACTCTTTATTTCACTTTCAGTTTATATATTTTAAAGCTGTTTATTCTGGCTTGTGTTCTAATAAAATTTAGATTTAGATACTGAAAGCCCTTTCAGTGTTTTTGAGGTACTTTGGGACAGCTTTCTGTCAAATCATGAACCAACTCTGAGCTCCTCCAAAACCTAGTAGACATTTGGATTTTCTGAGACATTATAAAATACTTCAATTTTTTTGTAGGTGAACAGTAGGTTTAGTTCATGGTACCGTTGAGAAGCTGGGGTAGTCTCTGCTGGCTGTGTCTCCACCATACTGTCAAAAGACTCAGAACTGGAAGACTTGCTCCTTATTAGTGGAGAATTGAGCTGAACTGTTTCTGCTCGTTGTCTCATAGATGCTACAAGTATAGTTCTGCTTAGTTAGATTTCTGGACTTAATAACCTGTACGAGAGAGCCAGAGTAATCTAGGTGGCAAAAATGGTTTGGGTTTGTTTGGGTTTTCTTGTGTGGTGTTGTATGTTTGGTTGGTATTTTACCTCTAAGAGCATTAGACGGCATAAAAAGAGTTTGCCACTTACGCCTTATGGTCATTTTTTTCTTGCTGGAATCAGTCTCAAAGCAAGAGCAGTTCCACAGAAGCAAGGCTGTTTGTACTGAGATCTCTCAAAAGGGATTTCTTGAGTGACTGCCTCTCACAGTTTTCTGTGATCTGTCCTGTATCATCAGTGTAAAAATTTACCAATTTCCTTAAAGGCCAGCTCCTGGGGTCATGTAACTTTGTAAGAGTTTGCTTTCCTTACATGTATTCCAAGTTTTCTTGGATAGCAGAGAGGGGGAGAAGACCAAAAAAGCGTTGAAGTTATCACCCAAGGTAACCTCAAGATCTAAAAATTCCCAAACAAGAAGCACCTCCACTAAAGAGGCATGGCTCTGCCATACCAATGATAGAAGAAATGAGTCTGTAATTCTAAATTAGAAATGGTACAGACAATGTTCTTCAAGTACAGTGATTATTTTCTTATCTCACTGGATGAATATCAGGTTTCCAAGTTGCTTCTCAAGGTTTCTGAATTGTGTTTAATACCACAGATTATGAGGCCATGCAGTCTGTAGGCTGAACAGGACTTTCTCACAGGGAGGATTTGGGGAAAACGTGATCTCAGAAAACTAAACCCAGCCATATATTGCTTCTCTTTCCGTCTCTTCGTCTCACTGGATTCTTGCAAAAGAAAACCCCAAACACAAGTGCTTGTGTGTACAGTAGAATAA
>NW_009924955.1:86396-123119 GCF_000696875.1 Nestor notabilis | reverse complement strand
AGGGAATTGTCTGCTATTTCTTCAGTGGATTCCTGGTTAAATACTATTCCAGAGTAACAGTTAGATACACTGCAAAAATGAAAGATCCACTGAAATATTTAGCAGGAATTGCTATTTTCTGGTTCAAGTAGTTCTTAATAATCTGCTTCCTGTAACTCATGAATTTCTTGGGTATTTCATCTGTTTAAAAAAAAAAAAAAGAAAAAAAAAGGCAGTAGATCCTCAATTATACTATTTTTGTGATATTGCCTTGCTTTCATTTCAGTTTTGCTGTTAAAGGTTTTGGAGATTAAACTGGAAATAGTAACCCTTTGTGAAAGAGCAATGGAATATTATGAAAAATGTTAAGTAATTATTAATAGTACTGTATGTATAATGATATTAAAAATACTTTATAGAACTTTCATATGAATTAATGTCAGTGCATTCATGCGTTCCTACACAAATAAATATTTTTCTAATTAAATAAGGTATTTTATTCATATTAACAGTGCACACTTCCGTTTATCTGATGGAACTTCTGTAATCTTGCTTTATACAGAAACAATAAAGATTGTTCCTAACTAATAACAAATATGGAAATATATTTATTTCCCTTTCACAATGGGATTATTCATTTCTCAATCATTTTTCCTTTCATCCTGGCCACATATCTTTGGAGATATAGGGCTTTCTGGTTTATGTGTTTAAGCCTGTATAAATCTCAGCTCAGTCTACTCAACCCAGCTAATGTGAAAATGACAATTCATGATTTTTTGTAATTTTGCAAAATGCAACTGCTTACGGTGATGGCAGTAAAAATTGAGACAGCTACATTAGAGGACACTTGGAATCTGCTGCACCTGAAACCAGGAAAGCCTTATATGTTGTTCAGCTATCAAAGAAAACTGAGTGTTTTTGCTCTGCACTATAGCTGTGACATACCATGTGAGAATAAGTTCTATGAGGAGCAGCACAGGGAACCGGGGTTGTTTAGTTTGGAGAAAAGAAGGCTCAGGGGAGACGTTATTACTCTCTGCAACTACCTGAAAGGAGGTTGTAGTGAGGTGGCTGTTGGTCTCTTCTCCCAGGTAACAAGCAATAGGATGAGAAGAAATGGCCTCAAATTGCACAGGGAGAAGTTTAGATTGGAGGCGAGGAAAATTTCTTCCATGAGAGGGTTGTCAAGCATTGGAACAGGCTGCTCAGGGAAGTGGTTGAGTCACCATCCCTGGAAGTATTTAAAAGATGTGTAGGTGTGGCACTTAGGGATATAGTTTAGTGGTGGACTTAGTAGTCTTAGGTTAATGGTTAGATTCAATGACCTTTAGGGTCTTTTCCTACCTACATGGTTCTGTGATTCTATGATCTTATATATTGCAATTCGTAGTTATCACTTCATAACTAGGTAAAATCGCCTTTGTTCCAGTTCATTGGCAGTGCAGTTCATCTTTTTGCCTCCACTTTTGATGACAGTCAGTAGATGAAAATGTAAATTTTCTTGAAAGTAATGCAAATGGCTTCTTTCAATATTTTGTGCCATTGGCTAGAAAGTAAAAGTAAATATAATACACTATGTTCTTGAGGTGCGCATTTCAGAAGAGATGTTGTTGCATATCTAAGCAGAGGGAGTATACTACTTCATTTTGTTAGCTTTTATGAATTCTGGCAAGAATTAAATGAAGTTGATAACAAGTTAAGAACCCCTGCCACTCAGTATTATGGAAGCTTCCTGTGCACAAGAAGAGAAAATGAAGTGTGGTTTAGTATTTAATACTTAGCATTGCAAATTATCCTGCTATCCTCTCTCCATTAAGCATTATGATGATAGTTTTGAATACTTTTAAATAGATTGTTTAGGTGCTTTCCAAATTTAATTCTAAGTCAGTTTGTGAAAGAAATAGTAGCTGACTTCAAATATTTCATTGCTTTATGATGCAGCATGCAAAGAGACAAATAGTCAAGATCGTAAAAATAAACTGAATGTTTAAATGTTTTATTTCTAAAAATATGAATTATCTAGAAAAGGCAGTATCAGATTCATTCCCTGGTAAGTCAGGTGTTATGTGAAATATATTCAGTTACATTTGGAAAGGTCATCTATGCCCATCCTATTGTGCTTTCAGCATTCAGTGGCATCTTCAGAGAAATCTCATTCTTAAAACCCATTTAGTTACTGATTCAAAGGGCAATGCATTAGTCAAAATTTATATATAAGTTAAATGGTAATAGAATCTGTCACACTGTTGTGCCTTGGTGTTTTTTGAATGTGACTAAAATAAACTTTGGTCTTTTTCAGGGCCTTTTTATGGGAAGCTAACAAAGTGGAGATTTTTGTAAAAATGAGGACACACATTAATTAACTCTGGGATCTATTGCTTAGTGTTTTTGTTTTAAAGAGAAATGTTAAGCAATATTTTATATGCTGTTAATATTTTACTGACAGAATTCAGAAGCAAGAAAATACCAGGTAGAACTAAGATGTTCAGGTATAGGAAGGAGTCCTAAACAAAATACTAGAAAATTATTTTATCTAGGTCAGGAAGATTCAGTAAGGATATTTTGTTTAACCCTGGGTAAAATGAAAAGAGCAAATAAAAACTGTAATCACAAGACTGCTGTAATACAGAACTTTAGGCAATAGAATTATTAGCATTTCAAAGTAAACTTTGAGAAAGTAAATATAGTTGCAAAGATGATTTCTTCGTGCCAGTGGAAGATGGTGCTTGTCAGATAACATATAAATGCATTAAACTGTGACTAGTGCTATCTAAGTAAACCTGGAAGTAGAGGCTAGCTTCTTCTCAATATTCCTGTATATAACATCAGCGATTTTAGAAATTGAGAAATTAAAGATCATTAAGTTTTACTGTATTAGAAGGAACATGGCTCAACAGTGTCAGGCAATATTTAGGGAGAAATTTCCCAACAAACCCATGTGTGCAAGATCAGAAACATCAGAGATGTGAAATATGCTCCAGTAGGAAGAGAAAAGCAAATTATTGAATGAAGTTACTAAAATTAAACTACCACACCCATAGCAGCCTTCCAATATCTGAAGGGGGCCTACAAGGATGCTGGGGAGGGACTCTTCATTAGGGACTCTAGTGGTAGGACAAGGGGTAATGGCTTTTAACTTAAACAGGGGAACTTAAGGTTAGATATAAGGAAGAAGTTCTTCACAGTGAGGGTGGTGAGGCACTGGAATAGGTTGCCCAAGGAAGTTGTGAATGCTCCAACCCTGGAGGTGTTCAAGGCCAGGCTGGACAGAGCCTTGGGTGACATAGTTTAGTGTGTGGTGTCCCTTCTCCTGGCAGGGGGTTTGGAACTAGATGATCTTAAGGTCCTTTCCAACCCTAACTATTCTATGATTCTATGTAAAATTCTGATTTTGGAACAATGTGTTTTCTTAACAATCTAAACCTCTTCCCTTTCCAACAAAGACCCTCCAAAAATAATATGTCTGGTAAAGAAGACTGTTAGGTATTATGCTGTAGACAAGTCTATTAAATCTAATATTCTTGTGAATCTGAACAAATACAAATTATCCCAGCTAGAAGTCAAGTTGCTGTAATTCTATTGTCGATCGAATTTGTTCAAGTAAAACCACATAGCAAGAAGCAAATCTCATGTAGTTTGAAGTGTATTGTAAGACCTAGAGACAACATCAGTGCACACAAATGGAAGGGAGCACACTTTGCAGTTAACATAAAAACATTTGCAATACAAAGGCAAGGACGCCGGCACAAAGGGTATGGTGCTGGGCTTTCAAGAAAAGCAACCGTTTTGCAGAACTCCAACCTGCTTTCATAGTTTACCAAGAAATTTCATAAATGCTGTGGAAGTGCAGAGGACAATGACAGCACAGGAACGTAGGAGGACTCTGTCTCTTAAATGTGCTCTCAAAGTGAGGTTCTGTGGGAGACGAGCTTGTGATGTGAGGCATGAATGGACAAAAAGTAGAGTTAAAAATAAACACCAAAGTTGAGTGCTCTGTAATCATTGTGAGGACAGAAAAATAAGTGAGCACAGAGAAAGCCACCACATTTCAGAATAAGTACTATTATTACTTATGGGAACAGGAAATAATGGAAGCTATTGCTTTTCTGAGTTCACATGATATCCTTTTCCCTCCTGTCTTGAATAAACCAAAACTTTCTTCTAAAAATATTTTTCTTTCAAGTTTTTAATTACATTTTAGCTTTCTGGTGTCTATTATGAGATATTGAAATTATTATTATTAAAATAAGAGAGCACTAGCATATGAATGTCCATATTTTGTCACTTCTTATTAACAGTGAGAGAAGGTAAAAAGCACATCATCAGAAACTTTGAAACATTGACACACCAGGTGACAGGACAGTCAAAATAATAAAAAAGTTAGGAGTGTATAAAGCTTTTGAATGCAAGAGCTGTATCATAAGAACAGCTGAAGAGTTAAATAATGAAGGAACATTATGTTTTTAGATGCCTATTTAGGGATTTATCACCTTTAAGTGAAGTACAAAATTCTGTATTTGAGTTCCCCATTGGCTATGTACTTGCCTTAGGAAGCTTGCTTTTGTGATTGTGTAACAAACACATATCAGAGGATCCTGCACTTTTACATACTGAGATGACAATGCAAAACTTGCCAAAACAAGGCAAAAGGAGTGTAATGCGGTCATCTGTACTAAGTGTACCTCTTGGAGTACTGTTGCAATTAAACACACACAGTATGCTTGAGAAGACAACAGCATTTGGAAACTGCGAAAAGCATTACAGCTGGAACTGAAATATTTGAAATGAGAGTCCAAAAAGGAAATAAAATTTTACACGGGATTTAGTCCCTCTTTCTGGAGCTGAATTGCCTAGTGGGAAATGCTTCTAAAATACTAAGTCATACTGACACATGTTTAAAGTTTTGGGTATTATCCAGCTGTTAATCTGAAGCATCAATAGGTTTCTGTGCAGAAGTCTGTGAAGGGCTGGAGGCTGCCTCATGGTATGGTGGGTGGGCTCAAATCCCACACACGGTGGGTAGTTAATTATTACACAATGTAGAGTGGCTTCAGCAAGAGAGACTGCAAGAATCCCAGTCCAGCACTCCATAACACTATTGTCAGGGTAGTCATGTGTGAGAAGTCAGGAAAAGTGGCCTTTTACATGTCCCAGGCCTTACAAACTAACTGGGAGACAGGTCTGGACTAGGTGGGACACAGTGCTTTGTGTGGGTATTTTGCTTCCCAACTTCAGAAGAAATCTGGGGGTTGCAACTTCTTTGGGGTGTGACACTTTTTGAATCTTAATACATATTATTAATCTTTTTGATATTTCAAATAAAGTTTAATAGACAAGGGAGAAAATTCCTAAAAAATGCTGATCATAACATCAGTGAGCAAGACATGATAGTGAAGTTATGGTGACTATTGTAAATCTTAAAGAAATAGATGTCTGATTTATTTTGGATGCGTATGAGCGGTTTTTTTAGTACTGAAATATCCAAAAGTAAAAACTGCAGGAGGGAAATGCAAGTAAAATGTGAAGGACCTGAGCTACCAGCTGTTATCATGAGTTTGGTGCTATGCTATTTGAGCAGAATGTACCTCTAAATACCAGCTTTCATTTGACTCGCTAAGAACTCATTGTGTGACAGACTGGTAATGGACTGGATAGTGCAGTTTATTCTCCCTAAGAATGTGAGTTGATATGAGAGTAACCCACTATTAAGCATTTGCTTGCCAGCTTAAACAGGCTTTTATTTAGTACCTTTACTCATAAGAGGGAGTCAGTAAATAATAACAAGCAAAAAAAGCCCTTCTATGGTAAAAACTACAAATTAAAACTCCACTGGATGCTAAGGGATCAATTTTTCATGGTGTTAAAATACAGTGGGAATACTCATCATTGTTCTTTTAGCACTGTACCTTCATCTGTGTCTGAACACAAATGTAAAATCCTTTACACTCATATGTAATGAGTTTGCCCTTTTGTATTTTAAACCTATAAAATTTCTCAAGAAATATGTCCTGGCAGTCTCTGAGAGTGGGGATGCTAATACCATTCTGTTTATGAACAGAAAACATTCTTAATTCAAAACAGAAAGTGTCATAATTGTTCTAAAGCAAGAGCTGCACTCAGCCTGTCACGAGTTAATGCCAAAGCTGTTTTTATAGCCGCTATTCGAGGGAGAAGAGAAGACATCTTAATTAAACTCTGCCTTTGTTGAGGACAACCTACTGACAAAGTGTACATGCTAACTGCAGTCGTGCGTCCTGCTGTCGCCACTATCAAGGAGAAAAGCAATAAAAGCAGACTGCAAGTGGCTGCTGTCATGCAGGTTGCTGTGGAAGGACAGCCTCGAGAAGGGTTGCTTTGTTCATTCCGTACAAAGTCTTTGAAATTTTAGAGACAACCTCTAATAACTACAAGTCAGAATAATTCTTTCCATGGTGGAGCATTGCAGACTTGTCACACTGAAATGTTCAACGTCAGAAGTCAAGGTGCAAAATATCAATAAAAATCATTAGAAGATGTTGAGCTGTCCTTTGATTTTTATCCAACGATGAAGTTTGCTGATTTAGGATTTTTTTTTTTCCCCCTGAAGTCAAGATGTTTAAAATTAAATAGAAATGGAATTTTCACATAATCATCTTGTTGTGGCAGCTAGGACTGTAAGAGAACTACTAGCAAAATGTATATAATAAAATAATGAACTGGGAAGTCTTTGATGAGGTTGTCTACTCTCATCCTCTTTGTTTGTGTCGTATTATTTTGCTGTTTTCTCTTGCCATTCCCTTTCTCTTTCATGTGGGAAGAAAAAAATGTGCATGGGTAAAGGGTAAGAGTAATTGCTGATCTGTCTACCTGTATCGCTGTGATGGGAGTTAAAAATCATTAAGTACCAGTGCACCTGCAGGCACCAGCCTTCTGCTGGTATTTCTGGGTGTTGCTGGTCACTCCAACTTTCTAGCAGACAGTAAACCAAAACAAAACAGTCAAGTAGGGTTTGAGAAACTTGTTTGTAAAGTATCTGAAGCTGAGACTGTTCCTGCAATATTATGAAGGCTCAGTGGGTAGATAAAACGCTGTAGAAAAAATGAGGGAAACAGGGACCAGTGGATTGCTATTCTCTGCTTACTGCCCAGGTGTCTCAAGAAGAACCTGAAAGAGCAATTTATCTTTCTGCAAGGAGAAGAGATAAATTCCTTGCCTGACAGGATTGTCTGCTTCATCTTGGAGATATTTATCTTGAGGCTGTATGGAGTAGTCTTTTTGAATATTGCTTACTATGACTTGCATTGAGATTAATGAGTCCTTTCATACAACTCCATCACTAAATCTGGGCTGCTTTTTGGCTAAGATGAAAGAAATACCACCTCACATTGTCCCGTTCCCCCAGTTTTTTGAGCACTGTTTAGCTAAAATATTTAGTTGTTATTTACTTTGAGTTGTAGATGCAAAGTATTGTGATATACATTAACTAAATATTACGATCAACAAGTAGTAAAAAATGCATGATTAAATTACTCGTCAGGAGTAATAAGTTCTAGTCTTGCTAAGGACAGGTAGGAATTTAAGGTAGAAAAGATGTTCCTAGGAGGGTAGATAAAAAAGGTTCTAATAATCTATAGGAAAAAAAGTAAAAAGAAAGTGTCAGTTGCTACACTTAATGGGGGGAAAAAAATAATTGTCTTTGCCATTTACTAGTCTACAGAGATGTACTTTGTGCAATGAAAATATTAATTAGTATCACACTTTTAGTAGTAAATTCCAGTTTTCAATGAAACATGCAAGTAAAAGACCATGTTTTGAGGACAGTTCTGTTCAGTTCTCTGAAAATTAAACCATTATAGCTGAATATAAGTGTTATATAACACATGAGTAGGATCTTCTGGTCTCATGCTATAATAATTATTTTGTTGTGTTTGGCCTTGAGTGAAGAATTAAATTGGGGATTCATATCATGTCTCATCACACAGCCTGAAATGCTAGCTGATATGTATTGCTATCTACCATATAATTTTTATTCAGATATCATTTTAGTTAGCCGGTTAACTTTAAATAATGCTTTTGGTGAAAACATGGACAAATGATAGTGCAGTTTCTTGTTAGAAAGTATATTTTTATTTGTGAATTTAGAAAAATTAGTAGAATGAGTATAACAAAACTTCAGAAGTTACTTCTAAGTTTCACATTTTTTCCCTTGAAGCAGTAGATGTACGTAGTTGGTGATAGTGAGTTGGCTGTACTTTGCCTAACTATGATGTTTCTTTGAGCTACAAGTGATGATAAAGACTCATGATTCTTTGGGTGTACAAACTTTTGCAAAAGGCTGATATTCTTCCTGTAAATACTTTGTAAAGCTCTAGTTTTAATAATATTTTTAAAATATTTTTCTTTAGTCTTTTTAAGGTGTCATTTTAATAGATGTAAAGCAAGTATGTTTAAAATTGTCAATTTGGAAGTGCACATTGGAAGCATGCATTGATAGGAAAAGTGCCTGTGTAAGACAAAGTCATTTTTCATTTTCAAATTATGAAAATACTTTAGAGTAGCCATATGAAATTCTTTAAGACAGTATATTCAAAGAAAATACAGCTCATTCTGTTTATAAATTTTAAAAAAAATTATTTCTGGGTATTCTTATACAAAGAGAAACTTTTGCTAATGTAAAAATCTATGGAAAGTAGAAGTTGAAGTTAAAAGAAAAGAAAAAAATTGTAATGTTGATCATCAAATGTTTATATTATTTATTTCCATATCTCAAAAGTCTTGCAGTGTTAATATTTATAGTAACAGGGTTTATTGTATTTACAGTTTAATCTTATATTTTTAATTTAGATGAGTTTATTGTTTAATATGACTTTAACTTGGATATTCAAGAAAAACTTAACATTTTCATAATCATTACACTGAACTGAACCTCTATAGAAAAGTTCAGAGCATTCCACTCAGATGCAGATTTTTTATTAGTGTTTATTTTCACCTCCTGTTAGGATAACATAAGTCTGGAATGACTGATTGTGCAAGTAATTATACACAAGTTTGAGGAGGATTTTATATTCTGGCCATGGGGTTGCATGGAAATAATTTCTGTTTTCATTGGAAGTTCACCTGTTCATTTTATTACGTATCTGTCTCAAAGTCTTTAGGATTTTAGGTCTTTATTGCAAAGCTAAGTATGATACAACATAGATGCTTTTAATACCAATGTCCCCACAAGTTTATGTGCTGGCTGCCTGGAGTTTGGCCTGATAATTTATGTTTGACAAGACTAGGGTCAATATCGCTCAGAAGTAGTGCTGTTGATTTTTTTAAGATGCGATGTCCTCTTCCTCAGCACTGAACCAGTTTTGCAGCAGCTTACTTGCGATTTAGTAAGGCATCATCCTTGAGATGAATCATAAAGTTGTGGCTTGGCAGCTTCTGCCCAATGTTAGGCAATTTTCATAAATGCAGAGTATTACAAAGGGCAGAGTACTAACTGTTCAGCTACCTGAATATCCCATATACTTTTATCTTATTAAGATTTTTTTCAGGTTTTTCCCTCTGTTGAAGGAGGGTTATGTCTTGCCTTGACTGTGGGTCTTATTTCCTGGGGAGTGGGAGAGGGTAGGTGAATTGTATCTGCTTCTAGATCAGTAAAATATCTTGGGAACTCTTCAAATGGGACTGTTGCAAAATATTATACCAGATAAACTTATCACTTTTGGTACAGAGTGAAAGGAGACAGACCATCTTCTCCGAGTGTCCCTAAAACTTATGTGCAGTAACTTACTAACATGTATGAAATGAGCCAGGTTTTTCAAATGTTTTGTTAGATTCTGTAAGGTTCTGTACTTACTACTGTGTTTTTTCTTGTGTTTTACCTGTGTTAATTATAATGAAGGATGTTTGAGGCAGAGAACAGGACACCCAACTGACCTAATAATACTCTGCGGCAAGACTTTTCTCCATCAGGACCCATCCTGTTGTAGTACTTACTTTTAAGATGGCAATGCTGCTTCACCAAACTTCCTCCTACAGTGAGAGAAGCAGGGATAACTCTTGGAAAAAGTTTTGAGGCTAGTGACAAAATATGTTTGTCTTTCAGATCCCCAGCTCAAGGGTATAGTGACCAGGTTATATTGCAGGCAAGGCTACTACTTGCAAATGCACCCCGATGGAAGTCTCGATGGAACCAAGGATGACAGCAGTAATTCTAGTAAGTGACTGCCCCAGGGGAATGTCTTAATCGCACATGCAGATTGCATTGCTTGAGTATGAATGTGCGGACACAATGTTAATGCCTTTGGAGGGTTTCTGAATGTGTTTTGTCAAAAGGAAGAGAGTTCTGTCCATTTGAAGACTAATGACCACCAGCATGGCTTGTGCAAGACATTGGCCTAAATGTATTCCCTCTGAAGGGGAAGGTGTAAGAGCCAATGGGCCTTAGGGGTGAGATACTTAGGCCAATGATTGTCTTCTGATAATTTCGTGAAAAAGGTAAAATTATATCAAATAGATTTTTTATAAAAGCTATATACTTAACATAAATTTCTTCAAATAAGTAACAAAAAAAGAGATGGAAACAAAAGTTCCTTCAAAAATCTGGTCATGTAGGCCCTGATGCAGCAAAGCAAATAAATGAATGTCTACCCAAATATTGCTTAAAACACGTGCTGAAGTACCTTGCTGAACTACAGCTTAAGGTCCTACAGTCCCTATACTAGCAGGAGTTCCAATGACTTTAAGAGAATTTCTACCAGTGTAGGGACTGCAACAATGGCAGTTTTCAAAGATACTTCAAACAAAAGTGGTCTTGAAAGGCCATGTGTGTACTGTTTTCTTATGATACTGCCACATATTTTCATTCAGTGAGCACATATACATTTGATAACTTCAGCTGCAAATTATAATTAAGCAAACCTATTCTTACTCTAGAAACAGTTGAGTTTTAATTTTCTATTTAGCAGAGAACATTTGTGTTTTGTTTATTTTAATGATAATGGCATATTTAAGTAACATTTATGTGTGATCTTGAGGTCTATTTTAAACATGTATAATATAAAATATTTATCTTCTTATTATGCATAGATAAAAAAACCTTTAGTTTTCTCAAAAATGTTGGAATTAGGCTATAAAAACTAAGGGATTTGAGGTTTCTGCTTTACTTTGGTTAGGTCCCTGGTAATCTCTTAAAGTATAGCTGTCATTTTTAACACATTTCATCAACAGATAGCATGATCATCTTTTATTGTTCAATTTATTTTTTTTTTTCAGAAGTGAGAAAAATAACTAATTATTCAATTCTGATGTGTATTTTTCTGCTTGTTTTTCAAGTGGTTTTTCCCCACCCTGTTCATTGTTTCTTTTTTTCCCTCAGTGTGTCCATCTCTCATGCCCGCTTCTGTACTGGACTAGATACTAAGACCTTATACAGACAAGATCGTTATTGCTTTTTATAGAAACTTTGCCTATAAGAGGTCCAAGAAATGTCTCATAGAGTGCAAGCATGTATCTCTCTCTCTCCCTCACCTTCTCTTTCTGCACATCTCTCTCTTATTTCCAGCTTCAGTGAGGTGTGCATGACTGCAACGATTTTGGAATGTTTTAATGTTATTTCTGTTTAGGGTTTTTTAAAATCTTAGAACTCTGTGGATTTTGAATCTTTGCAAAACTAGACCATAGTGCCTTACTTTCCTCTTTTTGCTGTTGTCAGCTTTACAAATCTTCCTTTCTTTGCTTACTGTGTCATTTTCCTTTTCTCTCCCCTCCTCCCTGCCTTTCTAGATATCCATCTGTCTGCCCATCTCGTTCTTGTTGTTCCAAAATAAAAGTGGATATTCTATATCATAAATATTCTGAAATATAGAACTTGCCCAAACTCAACTAAATCCCAGATAGCGGTGTTGCATATTTTAGATAAATATTGTTAGATAATATGTCTTACTTCAACATGAGTTTTTAGTCTAAACCAATTTTTTTTTTTTTCATAAAGGGATCATTTTCTTCCTTTAACTGGTGTGATTCACTATTTGCTTCTTCACTAGTCCAATTTTACAATATTATTTAGGAAAGGCAGTTTAGACCATAGAATGTAAAATTAACCACCTTAATTTTTGCTAGTATGTATGTATCAACATTATATTAAAAGCTGAAAAGATTTGTCTATTTTGTATATGAGTATGTGTCTGTTTCTTCTGTGCTGTCAGTTTTTCTCCTCAGTTTTTTTCTCTTTCCACTTCTTTTCCTTACATTTACTCTTGAACTTTTTGTTTCTTATTGCTTTCATTTATTGCAGCATATTTTGGTTTTCCTTTTCTCTTTTACTTTAAAACAATAATTTTCTCATGGATAGAATTCCCAGTGTTCTGATTTTTTTTTTTTTCTTGTGAGCTCCTTATCATGATAACTTCTGTCTGAGGCTTACTGATAAGTATGTTTTGGCAGCTGCTAGAGGGAGAAAATCCTGCTTCTGACCATGGAGCTTGCAGGCTGCCTATTTGAAATGCCCAGTGGGTGACAGGATGGACATATATCAGCTGTCAATAGGACAGCTTACCTTGGTAGTGAGAATAACTTCCGTTCAAAGTGTGTTTCATAAAAATTGAGAAAATACATACTGCCAGAGGGTGTGCATCTCTGCCAGCCTTCCACACGTCTTCTGCACTATTCACTGTTCCCAAACCCTGTGAAAGAGTCCTCCTTGTGCACTGACCACCTGAGTAGTTGTGTGTCAGAGGAGCCAGAGTGAGCAAGTAGCGAGGGTCAGAGAAATGATTTCTTTTTTGTCTTCAGCAAGAAAACTGTTTGAAGCTTAGTCATGCTGCTGCTTTTTGTGCTCTTGCAATTTATTCTGTGTCAAGCAGTTAGAGGAGTGCTTGAAGTTAAAATTCCCTCACGTGCATCTATCATTTTGTACTCATTTTATATGTATGTCTGTAAACAGGTAATACACAATTGGAGTTACAGTGTTATAGAGAGGTAACACAAAGTAAGATCAAGATGTAGTCTGTTCAATTTGAGTGTTTCTGTTTACACTGATTTTTTTTTTTTTTTGTCTTTAAAGCTTCTTGGTAGTCTCTTTAATGGTACTTTTTGCTTCTATCTGAAGTAAAAATGAGTTTTACTAGTGGTTTTGGTCAGCTGCTATAGTGCAAGCCATTGCCCTAGCTCGCTTTGAGTTTGAGTAAAGGCTAGAGTCTGCAGAGCTAGAGGGCAAGATTTTTAATGTATCACTGTGCACAAACCCTTGCATGAAAAAGGAAGAAAGTTGTGACTGCTTGTAATTGCATCCCTGAATGTACTTTAATTTGCTTATGTTGGTGGCAATGCTATTAGAACCCAGCCTATATGGAGTGTTGGGTTTCAGTTCCTTGTTATAATTTATTTTCATATCTTTTCCAAGTTAGTGATGTTCTGTAATGGAGTAGGGATTAATTGCACCTATTAGTTAATGGTGCTGAGTTTCTTTAAATCTCATCACCAGACCAAGGCCATTAGCTTTAACCATCTTGTGTGTACAGTTTGTACTTTTTTGCCAAAAGTTAGTGATATGTGGAAAGAGGCTTTATTACGTTGCTTTTCTTGGTTTAGCTGGTTTTCGCTTTTTTCTTCCTCTAATGCCTTACACTTTCTGGTTTGCTTTTGTGGATAGTTTACAGTGAAAGCAGGGCTGACTGTGGTTAAAGCTGTAGGCTTGGTTACTGAGGTCCTACTCAGCATAGCTGTCCCTTTCTAGCTCTAATTTTCCTTACAGCAGTTCTCAGCATTACTTGGTGCAAATGGAACTCACTTCAGTGTTGTCCATAGGCCTCATCATTATTAATTACAAAAAACAAGCTGCTGCACAGAAATTATAAAGAAATAGAAGAGATTTTCATGTTGTGCTTGTGGTAACAAGAGTTACATTCCCCTTCTGTCTGCCTCCTCCCCCAAAACAACTCATTTTTAGCCTTTGGTCTATCTTCAAAGTTTTGTCTTATGAATGAAGGGTAGGTTTAGTAGAAAAACTAATTAATATGAGAAACATGCAATTCTGATTCTTTAATTTCTGAGATTGAAACCCTGAATCTCTTAGCCCTATGGCTTAGTTTAATTCACCTGAAGAGTATATCTCAGGCAACAACCACTGAAAAAAATCATAAATTCTGATACTTTCCTCAACAGGTGATAAGCCTGATTTTAACACTCAAATGCTGCTATTTGCCCCTATGAAATTACAGTCGTGTTTAAACAGATTAAACAAATTAAACATTACTCATTTGTAGCCTTATTTCGTAAAGTTTTAAATGCCAAAGTTAACATTACCCAAGCAACTTTGATTTGGCTGCGCTTTGCACACCTTTTGCTTAATTATGCAGCAACATGGTTTACTTCTGTTGTGTCACTTGGTACCTGGTAGAATTGCTGTTCTATCATGCAACCGTTTAATATTTTTTTCAGGTTTTAATGCATGCTCCTAGTGCTCTATTTATATTTTCCAAAATGAATATGGAAGTATTAACTTTTTCATGTCTTTCTAAACTACCTACCACTCTCATATTTTGGCTTGAAGTTATTAATAAAATAATGTTCATAGCATCCTTGTAAGGTAAAGGAGATAATTAGACAGAAATAAAGCACATGAAGATTGAAAAACAACAGCTGCAGTGCTGTTAAATTTGGATTATTGAGCTGAAATATTTGCAGTCTGATTTTTGCACTGTTTTTTACTGCAGTTTGTCTTCAGAGAATTGCACAGGGATTTAGTCATGCATTTACATCACCTTTGGGAGTTAGGTAAGCCTGTTTCTCCCATTGGTATCATCTAAGTCAGTGTGGCAGGATCAATGGAGGCCATGTTCAGCCATACTAAAAAGTACAGTTTAATTACGTCTTGTATAACATCTGGTGGATAGAATGGGTTTCCTCCATAAGATGGATGGATCTCTGAATACCAACCTCCCTGCACTCATTGCCAATCTAAAGGATGTTCTGATGTCATCATTTTTGCCTGTAGGCATGCAGATGGAAATAAATTAAAGAAATAGTTGCTTTGATCTGATTGGAGGTTCGATGCTGTAGGAAGGTTTGTTAACTGACACCGGAGCTGTGCACATGCAGAACAGACAGCAAGTTTATAAGCCTTAAGCAATTGGTCTCTAGCAAGCTTCTTGAGAAAAACAGTGATCTGTAATGGCAATTTTCTTGTAGCTACAAGTCAGTTGTACCTAAATACATTTCCATAAGGATATAGAAATTATCTGATTTCAGGCATTTCAGATTTCAAGTTAATAGCCCGTGATGGCATTACATAAAAAAAAAAGAAAAAGATATGTGGTGGGTTTGTGTTTTGCTCAAGAAAATAATTATTGCTTATCAAAAATTGGACTTTAACTTTGGCTAAAACTTTTGGAGGATTTGGATTGTTCCTGCAGATCCCTTCCACACCACATAAAACAGTAACTTTTTTCATGCCAGTTGTTGCTATTAACTGTCCCCCTCCCCCATTTTCTCATCTTGTGTGTGGTGGGAGTAGGCTTGCAGGCTTAGGAAAAGGAAGAGAAACCATTTGCTTTACAGTTGTGGTTTAGATGAAATAAAAAGCAGAGCTAAGGGAGCATACATAGGCTCAGTGCTGACAAAGAGAAAGGGGTTTATTTGCACCATTTTTGCCTAACGGTTCGCTTGTTTACCCCGATGTCCCCATATCTTGTTTCCAGTTGGATTTGCCAGGCTTTATACTTAATCATGCAGCATGGAAGCACTGAGCATCAGGCAGAATTATATTTCCTGGGCTGTTCCAGAGTGCTCCGTCTCTCAACTCATGGGACTGGGTTTAGGAACATAAAAATGTTCAAGGGATCTCACCCCCATTGTTTTTGGTTTTGGATCATTGTCTTAAAGATAGAGGGAAGCTGGGAGCATGTTTCTTTTCAGCCTCCCCCTTGAGTAGGCATATTTTTGGCTGTGCAGACCTGAAATAGAAGGCTTTCTGCTTTTCTCAAGACACATTCTTATTAGAGAAGGGAATAGCACAGGTGAATCCTAGGAAAGTTAGAAATCTGTAATTGGGCACAGAAATCCTGCTCAGTAAAAGTATTGCACAGCCAGGTTCTGGAGGAAATTGGACTTCCTTTGGCCAGCTTCAGAGCACATAAAAACTACATGCTGTGCCTTACTGGTCCATGTTTTGCTGACCTCACCATGAAGCACATTGCTGAGCATTTATCAATCAATAATTGAATGTAGACTGGCCTCCTTAGTTTCGCCCAAACCTGAAAGATTTTGTGGAAGTTACTGAATATTCTGTATGTGCAGAATTACAGCATTTCAGATCACACTCTAAAATTTTATGGTCTTAAACTAACTACAGGAGCTCTGACAATCTCCAATTAAAACTTGGTGTCAGTAAAAGACACATTATATGCCCTCCTCAGTGCTTTCTAAATTCACCAGCAACTATAAGCCACTCTAGTGATTTTATAGGTTGCATAAAACACTGCCATGTTACAGGCCTCTAATTCAATGGTGGTTGTTTGGGGTTTCTTTTTCTACCTTTGCTGCTTTATTCTTATTAGTAATACAGCAAATAATACCTAGGTTCCAGAAGTTTTGACTGAACCTCTATGATTTGGAGTTATTTTTCATTAACTTTCCACGACTGACTTGTCTTTTGTGTTCACCTCTTTTCTTTCTACAAGTATTTGTTTTTCCTTTCTGGTGTCCCCTCAATTGTTGCTGCCCTCCCTCTAGCATCGTGTTCCTACCTTGGCTTCCTCATGCAATTTCTTTTCTTCTAGAAAAAAAATAAACTGAACTGCCATCTGAAACCTAGTGTTGCTGTGACAGACTGCCCCTCCACTACCAACAATAGTGCTTTTGCTGGTTTTTACATCCTTTCATTTCAGGGTAATAGCTGATTGGTTTTTTAACTTCCGAATTATATTGAACATTTGAAAGCCCTCCAGTCATTCAATGTTTAGCCTATGTACTCTCAGGATATCTTGTCCATGAGCACCATATTCCACTTGTTTACATTTATCTTGTATAGGTTAGAAAGGGAACCTTGTCTGTGCCCTGTATCCAGTAAGATCTTAGCATGTTGGAGACCTTTATGGAAACTACAGAAATCAAAATATATATTTGTGCTAATTCTTGTCTGATGTCATCTCTTCTATTCTTATATGTAAAACCATTTCTTTTTCTGTTCTTCCAGAGCTCTTTTGGATATATTTTTCTTTCTACAGCTGTAGAAAGTGCTCTGCTACAATTCCTAGCTTCATGATGGCTTTGTGTATTCCTAAAAAGATTTTATGTTACATGTTCTTTTACTGTGTAACAATGCTGAAGGTGTTTTTTCTAGTAGTCAACCTGTTTTTTCTCAGTTGTAGAGATTTTATCATCTTCATCATAAACAATCTGTGGCTTTGTGCCCTTTGGGCAACCAGGAGTTTTCACACCTTGAGAAAATGTACTAATCCAGTGCAATTATGTGACCCTTTTTCTCTTGATTTGGGCTTTACCCCTGACATTCTGGTTACAGATAGCTCATAGGGTGCACTTTCTGGTCACATCTATGAATGTTCTTCCTAAATTTTGAGGAACTCACTGTAGGTGTTATGGTATTCCTGAGACCTGGCTTAGTTGCATGTGGACTGTGCACACGGTTTGCATTTTTGGTTTTCATCCAAGGACTTGTGAATCTTTGATTCATCCACAGTGGAAAAACACTTAGCCTGAACTCTGGCTCATCCAGATCTTTTCTTCCAAGACTTCTTGATGTGTGCTTTGCATCTGATTTCCTAGTATGAGTCAGTAAACTTCGTATTGGTGTGTACTGGCATAATTTTTATTAGAAGAATTGGTCTGTGTCTCCTATTTACCACTTTTAATTCTGTTGTTCTGTGGTGAGGCTAATAAACTCCCACTCTTCACACTGGTCTCTTTCAGACACTAATCAAAGCTGTGGCTTTTTCACAGAGGTAATATAGTATTGCTAGAGTATCTACTATTAGCTCAGGTCAACATTTAAACACACAGAGAGAGCCCTGCCATGCGAATTTCAGCCTTTGAGCATGTTCTATATTCAGCTCAATAGCATTTATGCACATTTAGAGTAAAGCACATATTTCAGTGCTTTTCTGGACTAGGATAAGCTTCTTTCATTATATCTGTGATGTCTCTGTACTACTACTTGTATCAAATATGTAATTCACAAAAGCAAGTTTTACTTGTTTTATTTCAAACCACAGACACCTTGAAAGTAATCTTTAAAGAGAGCACATCTTAATCCAAAACTGTAAAAATGCTCAGAATCTGAGATACGTTTTTTTGCAGGATATCTCACAAGTATTATCCTGAAAATCAGTCTAAACTGATGAAAAATGTTGGGCTCTGACTCTTTTCAGATTGTCTGAAATACTTATGTCTGCAGTGCTGCATAAATGACTACAGTCCAGTCTGCTGTGCTTTGTATTTGCTAGTTAGCACTTGTGCCAAATACTGAACTATTGCAGAATTTATTGCTAGATAGATACTTAGGCTTTAATTTTAAGGATTAATTTTGCTAGAAGTAGGATTTCCTGAATTAGTTTCATTTTAAAATCAGAAAAAAATATACAGGGAGAAGTTTTCTTTCTTTTTACTAATAATATTTATTAGAATATAGTAGCAACTGTATGCTACTGGCTGGGCTTAAACCATGACACTGTCGTATATTCATATCTGGTCTTTTTTTTTCTTCACAGCTTTATTCAACCTTATACCAGTGGGACTTCGAGTTGTTGCTATCCAGGGTGTAAAGACTGGGTTGTATATAGCACTAAATGGAGAAGGTTTCCTCTACACATCAGTAAGTACCTTTCTGACTCTGTTTAACAGGCACAGATGAAGCTTAAATCTACACAGGAATGAGATGCATATTCACTTATTAAAAGTTCTATAGTGTCTAAATATGTATATACATATAGTACACCCCCCCATTTACCCATGTACGTATGCAGCATATCTATAAATGGGATGAAGTATAAATTATTGTGGACTATGTATGAAAGTCTGCGTGTTAGCAGTCCTAAAAAAACATTCTGTAGAGCTCTTTTTCTGCTAGGTTAGGAGTGTGCAGTTCACCACAAAGATTATTATTATCAATTAAATTCTCAAGAATTTTTAAATAAAGACCTGCAATTATTTTCTTAGTAACTTGTTGATCGGAGTCCAAAAACTGGTCCAGCAGTTACTTTCATTGATAAGACTTACAAGTGTAACTTCTGTCTAAAAAGTCATTAACAGCCCTACGGTTTGTCACCATAATCTTGTAACTGCATGTGTAGCATTATTAATTTTTATATTTCAGATATCAGAAAAGTAAAGAGTTAGGTGAGGGATGATATCTTTGCAGAATGATCAAAATTTAAGAAAAAGTCTTTTCAGTCAGAATGAAGACTGCCGGATAAAGTGATTGTTTAAGATTTTCTAAATGATTTAATGCTAATCACTCAGTTTGTTGTGAAAATGAAAATCCTCTGTTTTGTGTAAATTCAGTGTCTTAACCTCCTTTGAAAGGCAAACAGACTTTAATATGAACAGGCAGTTCTGTCAGGTATTAATAATGTGGCTTAAAGGATTTTTCATTACTGTATTTTTATTGCTGTCTACGTTGAATTTACTTATGTAGTGTTTTTTCCATTTTTTATGTCACATAGTTCTTAATTCCCCACAGAGTTACAATACGCTGCTTTGTTTTCAGTGTCCATTGAAAGGAAATTGGACAGATTAAGCTTCTGATGCCCTGAGGAAAAGTATTCTGTTTCAAATATACAATTGTCTTGGAAAAGCTAATTAGGAAGTAAAAAATGGAACTAATCTTGAATGTCAATGTCAAGAAAAAGAGAAAATTCCTTCTCACAAAATGTCTGCTGGAATCTCCAGCAGTATGATCTAAAACATTTATTTTTTCTGTTAAAAATAAAAAAATCTATCACAGGAAAGCATTTAATATTTGCTGTCTGAAGGAAGAAAACTAGACGAACAAAACCTAGAGCTATTAGAGAAAACACGTTACTGACTTCCCAGTTCCATTGCTACATGTAGGGAGTTCATTTCAATATGATGGCATTAACAGCACTTTTGTAATGTGTTAGTACAGTTAAGAGTACATTCTTGCCCAGCACTGTTTCTGAAGTGAGTTCTCAGTCCTTCAGAAAGAAATACAGATTCCAGAAAATGTACCTGTTTTCTGATGGCTAATTCTGCACAGGGGAGGGACCCTACATGAACATATTCTGTCAGCCTCTGTGTTCATGTATTATTCTGGAAATGGTTCAAGTTAAATGAATGGTGTCATCTGGGGAGAGGAAAGGAGTGGAAAGTACAAGGCAAAATAAGAAGAGATGACTGGATCCAAATTTTGAACAGGTGTGAACATCCTCAGGTCTAAGAACTTATTTTTGTCCTGCTAGTGGACAAAAATATCTTGAATACTTTGTTCCTATGTCTTCTTTTTGAGCAACACTGATTAGTTAGGTTGTGATCAGTCTCATGGATATACATAAAAGATCATGTATAATCCACATTTAGTGTTTTGACAGATTGCATATTCTTCATTGTAACTAATGGCAAGATTTTTTTTACTTGATGACTTTAGTTCATTTGATTATATTCCTGTAGTTATTGACAATTTATTAAGTACTTTGGAATTTTGTTCTGTGAATGTTGACATGTTGTGCGTGTATTTCACTCAAAATTCTTGGGAGTGTCTCAAGCTGTCACTTTACCTTGTGTGAGGTAAGGAAACAAGTGGTTTTGGAATGTACTGCTTACTCTTCCTCATGTGGAGAATGAAAGATGAGTGGCCCATTAAGTGACAAAGAGATGTGACACATTAGAAAACTCAGTGGAAGCCATTAGTTTTGGGATGTCTACAAAACAATTTTCAGATTATGCTTTTGTCAAGTGCTATACAACAGTGCTGTAATACAGGTTTGATTGTTTAATATTAGTGTATTGAAAACATTGACAATGCATTTTTGTCTTAGCAATTGCCTGCTTTCAGCTTTTGAAAAGAAGATGACAAAGCATCAGAGAGAAGTCTGTCTTCTCCCTGCGGATCAAGATGAAGAAATACTGCATGCAGAGTATTTTAAATGCTGTCATTTGTAGAAAAATATTTTTAACATATCACTTTCTGTACTGTCTTGTTGGTGGGGTTTTTTGACTCTTTGTCGTGGTTGTGTATTTGTTACACCTAAATGCAGAAGTTGTGTATTACATGTCATATATGTTTTTCTTTTGGCTATTCAGGGAAGGACGAGAGAAAAATGTTTTCTAAGTTTCATATGCCAACTGTCATCATTGGAAAAAAACAGTGCCACATAATGGGAAATTTAAAATTTATGTTAAAATGGGAATAGTTAAAATTTACATATATTTAGATATATTGTCAATTTCTTATAAACATTTAAAAAAAAGGTGTGTTTACTATAAACTAAGTAGCATTTATAGTCTCAGTTGAAACCAAAGTCCTATATAGTCCTTCTTTGCAGAATACCTCAGTGTCCCTTTTCCATTCACAGTGTATGAAACCCATAGCTTGTGAGAATATCCTATGTGTTGATGCCTTTCTTTAGCGATTGAAGGCCCAGCTCAATTATTTTTATCATTACCTTTACTTGTTGTTGACTAATTAAGCAACAGCACAGACGAGAAAGGTATTGTGTGTGATCCTGCTTCCTCTGTTATGAAGAGGAAAATGAAGGTACAGTGACAGACCAGTTTTACATATAGATTATCAAATGCAGCTTTGCATTGTTTTCTTGCTTTATTTAAAAGAAATAGTAATTTAATGGTTATTTGTGTTGGTTTGGGAGTCTCTTGTTTTTTCTTATCTGATTCTGCCATATTTAAGATTTTTTCAACTAATTTACAGAATGAGAATTAGAAAAAACTTTCAGAAGTATCATAGAAGACAGTTATGGCAGTATTTCTTAGAACAGAAATAGAAGGACAGCAAATTGTGTAGGAAAGTCAATCTCAAGAGCTTTTCATACCTATTTTGCCTGCTGCAGCAGCTGATATGTGTATTCTGTCCTTTGGGGATTAATCGAGTCAGGGTCCCTAACACAAACCATCAAAGCCTTCTCAAATAAAGGAGAAGCAAAATCTTTGGAGTTTGATAACAGCTTTGCAGAATTCCTGAAAGAAAATACTTTTCAAAAACTATAACCTTATTTTCCAATGCATTTAAAGTAATTATTGTAACACCATGATTTATTATTTTCTATTATATAAAATATGAGAACAAGAGCCTTTTCATGTTAAGTTTTATTCCTTGCACTTTTAAGGGTTAGCTCACTTAAAGACTGTCCATTAAGGTCACCTTTTTTGATGTTTTGGTTTATTGCATCCAATGCATTTATTTCTCTGTGTGTATGAGTACCTATACTTATACATGTATACCCATATATAAATCCATTCATAATTAGGAAATATTTATTTAGTGACAGCTTCCCAATTCTAGGTGTATGTTAGTAATGATAATTATAAAAAAGAGTTTGAATTTTTTTAGATGGAATAATGAAATGTCAATAAATCAGTATTTATGACTGAGTTCATCATTGTGAAAACTAGTTGGAGAAGCTAAATTTTTGCACAAAGAACCATCTCAGTTAATAGCAAGATTTTTGACATAATAGTTATGGACTTTGTATGTTAAAGTCCAAAAATATGCCTTACTCCTACCTCGCCATTGGAAAGGGTGGGCAAAATAGGTTTTTATTTCCAGGGTTGAACCTGTCAAAATCAAAAGGAGTTGAACTGGCTCCATGCACTGAAAAAAATGAGTACAGCCACAGGGATTCTTCGTTGGGAACAAGTATTGCCTGCAGCAGGAAGATGGCAGTGTAGTACCTGGCTTTTGCTTTTGATGCTAATTTTGGTCAATTCACTTTGCAAAAGGTTCATTAGTTCAACTTTCATGGGGGCTGCAGCTTCTTATTTTGCTTCTAGGATTTTCTGTTATCATAACAGGATGAATTCAGAGGTAAAACTTATATGTTAGTCCATTTTATGTTTCTTTTTTTTTCCTAAAGTGAGAATATGAGAATCTTCTTAGATTATATCAATTCTTGAGAACTACTTGATGTATTTAGGAGGGTTTGGCAGTTGGATTTTTTTCATCCTGGGAGCAGTTTAGCAGGGTGTTAACGATATTTGGTGGCTGCCAGAGTAGGAGAAAATGGAAAAACTAAAATGTAGAAATGAAGACATTCCAAAGTCTGAAACACCTTTACCTCCTAGTGCTTTCTTCTTTATGTTTCCTTTTTAACCATATCTTCTGCCAGTTTTCACTGAGACCTGAGATGGACATGAAACCAGAAAGCAAAGGGTATGTCTGTGATATTGTCAGCAGCAGATATTAAAGTCATAGTTATCCACTGCATGGTTTCTTAGTAAGGCTAATGAACTACAGAAATGCTCTAAAAGACGACTGAGCCTGCAGAGCCAGGTCAGAACTGCCTGGTCACCTCTGCCATTGTGGTGCCTTGCAGGGGTTGTGCACTGCAGGTCCAGGGCTGCACTTCTGGGTATGGGGCAGTGGGAATCTTGCTGAGAGGGGGGAGAGAATAATGGAGAGACATGGCTGCATTTCCAGGAGGTCTTACCAACTTTATAAAAAGTATTTTGAATTAGGGATGACACACTACTCATTTTACAAAATAATCTGTTTGTAAGGTGGGGGCTCGTGTTTGACCTGCCATGGTACATGGTGTTGAGGATGTTTGTAAGGGTGTTGTCTGGGTAGTGTTTCTGCAGCAGTAAGATGTCAGTCTGTGTCATAGCCTTCATGAATGAGAGAAAACATCAATATCTGTTACTGGGAAGTGTATCTGTCATATTGCTCTAGTGACTCTCACCTGAGAGGAAAGCCTTTGAGGCTTTTCCTGACTTTTCAGTGCTGGTATTTCCACCACTTCTTTAGGCCCACATAATAGACCTGTCTGAGGAGAACAAAATTCAGCCTTAAGGAAGAAGATAGGAGCAGAGACAGTACAGCCTGCAAAAGAGTGAGAACTGAAGTAACCAGTATTTCTAGTATCTAAATCAAAGTCAAATGAAAAATGTTTCTGGTAGCTTTTCACAGAGCCTCTTTGTGCTTTGGAATAACAACACTTAGCATATGCAGTGCTTTGAAAGTTCAAAGTGCATAAAATCTTATAATAAACAGAGCAGAAGGAAGTTTAAACTAGGCAAAACCAAAGAGGAAATGTGGCGGATTAAATTTTTTTTTTTTTCCCAAGAATAATCAGAAAGAGGTTAATATTACATCGAGGCAGCATTTTTTGTTGGATTTCTCATCACAGTATAATAATGGTTGACAGGTTTTGCCTGAGATTGTTCCCCATCTTGCAAGGCACTGTAGAAATAGTTAAAAATATATCTGTTTAGAGAGACATTGACAAATACGAGCTTGCTGTATAATTTTTAAGAGGTAGGCCTTTTATTTTTTTTTTCCCCTGGGTAGTCAGAAGTGTACTGAATAACAGAATAAGGTAAATCTTGTTGCTCTTGAGGTGTCTTGTGAACGTGAGCACGTCAGAGTGGACTGGTGCCTTTTAATAACATTGTAATCAATAGGAAACACGATTTTCTTTCTTATGTCAAACCTATGTTTTGTCATTGTCTGTGACTTGGAACTACCCTGGCACTTTAGACAGAGGAAAGTGGGTGAATTTAATTATTTGAAAATCACAGCTTCTGATAAAGACTGTTGAAAACTAGTTATGTGGTTAACAGTGGTATTTTTAAGAATGTAATCATTTAGACCTTGTGCAAGCTTCATCGGCTAATTTCAAGAGATAACAACTAAAGTGCTTTCTTCTGTATGAATGCCTTCTTTGCATAGCCTGTTACCTTTTATTCAATTTGATATTGGTTGAAAGGTGACCTATATATGCTTCATCTAATGAAAGTTTGTTTGAGAAGGGTGTAAATAGCACATTTCCAGGCTGTGTTCCTCTGTAAGTTGGGCTGCCTTGCTAAAAGGTAAAGTTCAGCATGTTCCAGTAGTTGAAATACACTGACAGGGAGGAAGAAAACATCTGCATGTTTTATGCTTATTTATATCTGTGTTTGGAGGTAGATAATTTGTCTCGCAAGTTGCCTGCCAAAAATAAATTGCTAATGTATTTAGTTATTCTCTGGTGGCACTTAAGGAACAACTGATAACATAACCCTGCTGTACTGTACCAAATAGTGCCAGATGTCCCTGCTACAAAGTAAAGTGAAAAGGGGTATAAAATATATACTAAGTCCATGACTTTTTTCAGTGGGTTAGGTTTTCAGTACATTTTTTGATTGAATGTTTTTTTCCCATACAAGATAAGGGAAAAAGGAGGCATGCACAGACACATGAGAGTTTGATAGAGCAGGCTAGAAGAGAAATGAGAAGGAAAGAGGTGAATGGAATGAGGCTGACATGAGGAGACTGTGATAAGCAGGGATTTAAGAAAGTGGAGAAATAGTGCAGTTGAACAGAACACAATTGTGGAAAACCCTGTGATGATATCATTGTAGAAATGTTCATGATCATTGAGCCTGATGCTTGCATTTGTTACTACCTCTCTGAGTCTTTCACATGCAGAAATAGCTACTATTTGAACTACAGTTCATAAACAATATTAGTTAATATGCTACTTTAAATATATAAAAAATAATTAGTACTACAAAGATGCAGTATTTCAGTGTGTTTTCTTCATCTGTGTCAGCTCTTTCACGCTTCTGCCGTTTAAATGCTATACTGGGGGTAATAACAGAAGTTGAATCAAAACTTGCAGTGTTGTTTCTTGCTAGTTAAACCAAATACATTTGCCCTGTTTGGTTCATTAATATCCATGGTATCCTTGGCAGGACTTAGTCAAATTTTTTTATCTATAAGAAACACTTCCATATTTGCTTAAAATATTTATTTTCCTTTCCCACATTTATCTCTCATATGCACATGCAAAAAATCTCTTGATATGTTCCCTAAGATTGAAGAAATGTACCCAATGCATCAAGGTTAAAAAGCTGCTCTTCCAAACTTCTTGTGAAAGCATGGAAGATCACAGAATCAGCAGCTGCAGTTGGATATTTTTCAACTGATAATTGTATAACAAGGAATAGTAACTGTAGGTAGGTATGCTAAAATGAGGTAATCTAATCTCATGCTTCAGGAAATAAGGTGATTGCCACAGGGATCAAGAGGAGTGCTTTCCTCAGTATATGGCATCACTTACTGTAGATGCACTAAAGGAGGTTTGCCTCCAAGGTACTGTGAAATGGTCACAGCCAAAGGCTGAGCACAGGTTTGATGGACCAGCAGCTAAATCTAATCTGTCAAATTATTGCTTCTGGCAATTTTGTCTCTCATAGTAACCTCCCTCTATTTTTGGCTAATGTTTGTTTTGCTGCATAAATACAACTACTATTTTCTATATGTTTCTTTATGCTCAATTTTGTTGTTCTTAGACATTTGGGGTTGTCTATAATCCTAAATGTTGAATACTCTGTCACTCTGTATTATATAGTCTTCCAATACCCCTCTTGTCTTCTGTTCTTTTAGTTCCCTGGTCATTGTCACAGCACAAGCAAAAGAATGATGTTTGAAATTTCTAATTTTCTATTCATTACTATTTAATCTTACTCATTTATTATATCAAGTATGAAAAGTAGCTACCAAAGATTTAAAATATATCAAAATCTAGGCAATTATGAAAAACATTTTTCCCACACAAAGCCCTACTGCTTCTTTCTGTTTTTGGCTAATGAATATTGAAAATATTGAAGACAATTTTAGATGGGATTTACGGTAATTTTAAATCCCTTTCATAATAAATTTGGTTACTATGATGTAAAGAAGACTTCTTGCTGCATCTTGAAGATTTTTAGGTAAGAAACAAAAATTAACTCTATGTGGAGTAGAACAACAATTAGACACATGGTGCTTTCTATGACTGCTGTAGCTGCATAGTTAATGCACATTCTGTAATTCAGGGCTATTTCCAGAAGATATATGGGTAGATAGCAAGACAGATGAACAGAAATGAACTATGAGCTTTTAAATATAAAGTCTTTTTTTTTAAAAAAGAAAAATAAATCTGTTGGGCTGAAGAATGGCTTTAGTCAGGCAAAAATGTGCTTTCATTATGCAAGAAAAGTTCAGCATTATGATGCAGAAGTGAAATTTTCAAATGCATATTAGATTTTTTTAAATTTCTTTAAAACTTTTAACTAACTGGATCGGAATATTCAATTTATATCCCATAATATTAAAAGAAAAGAAGAAAATGTATTTACTCGTGTAATTAAAAAAATTACACAGGCATCCTATATCTTCAGGGAGCTTAGTAAGACACCTTACAAATCCTACAGTAAGATGACATGGGCCCAAGTATGTGAGTATTAATTTATCATTGTATCTTTGAACAATTCTGTATAATGTGTAGCCCTTAAGATTAAGCTGCAAAAGAAGGATGGTATATTTAACATGTTACGGTAGTATGCAACCCTACAGAGTAGGGCTTTGTATAAAATGTTTCAATAAATAACAAATACTGAAAGAAGCAACAGCAGTCTTCACCACTGCTGTAAAACAAAAGCATTATTTGCAAAGCAACAGCAATAGATGTCTTCTGTATTAGTGTTATATATATATTAAGAACTGATTTACACATAATATCTATTATGGTTTGGGAACAAAAAGGTTTCATATTATTCTTGATTTTTTGTCTTGTTTTACCTTGCTATTATAGACATTTATTTTCTTGTTGCAGCATATTAATTTTTTCACTGGAATAGGCAAGTGCATAGCTAATATTAGTGAATGATGGTCAGTGATAAAATTATATGCCCTGTAATCTTCCCATATGCCAAGTGCCCCTATGGAAAAATTTGGAATGTTTCAGTTTCTTCCTTCTTGGTGAGGCAGCTTTAGCCGTGGGCTGGGTGCTGCATGGATACTTGACCATCTGGGCAGACCCATAGACATGCTGATTCTGCATGTCCTGACTAATGACCCCTTACCCTTCTTGGTTTTTGGCAGAGCCTATTAATCTAGGAGCTGCCCTAAGGTGTTCATGGCCCTCTGTATTATGTGTGTGTGCTGGGGGGGGATGGGGGAGAGAGGCTGCTTCCACCAGCTTTCCCCTGTTGGATTTTCTGTGGTCACAGATTAGATACGGCATGTGTCTTTGCAGAGCTGTGATGGTCTGTGGGTGAGTATGCCCACATAAATGACTGGGGTCATCTCTGAAGTTTTTTTGTTTCAATGTGATTAAACCTCTGTGAAAGGATAACTTGAGACCACTTTTTCTGACCTCTTTAGTTAAATTTGTAGTTAACTATTTGCTGACTAGAGTTCACTTACAACTTAAATGAATGTAAATGAATGTGTTAGGATTGATTTCTGAAACTTGCTAGGAAAGCAAGCATCCAGTAATTTTTCTGCATAGTTGTAGCAAGCATTTCTTGTGCATAGTTGTAGCAAACATCAAGTCTTCATCTCCCTTTTGATTTATCATGTCAGATTCCTCAATCCTTCACTTTCTCTGCTGGCAGTGTTCCTTAACAGTGATCCCTGGAGTATTTCCATGGATAGCCCATGAGCGTATGTGTCCATTTAGACAAGTATTACACACCTTACAACCTACTTTTGACATTTTTCTTTGCAGAGTGTGACTCTATCCTGTCTTCTCTTCTTTCCTTCATTTGGGATACTATTCAGTCACCAGAGAGGCAGGTTTAGGTGTAGAGAGGCAGATACAGACCTCCAGGAGGAATGTACGAGGTTCATGTCTTGTTACTTGACCAAGCACTAGTGTAGCTTCAGAACAAGGCCTAGCAATGGTGGGGCCTTTTCTGCCCATAACTAGTGTATCACTTGCATCTTTAATCAAATAAAAGTTCCAGTTTCATATTTGTGAAATACTGCCTTTGAATTTCTCAGAAGCATTAGCCTAATTCTGATGCTGATTGCAGTCGCTGATCTCATAGGTAACAGGGTTGGCATAACTGAGCACTTTCAGAAATCCCTCTTGCAAGGGTTAAACTGGCAAGGTTTATTGTGCAACATTTATTCCACATGTTCTATTCACTGTCAAAAGAGAGGGTCTCTTGACTAATTCCTGTTGACTTGACAAGGATTCTTCCTTTTCAGCGGACTACAAATATAGCCTTGGGGAGATACTGTTTCTCCCCGAGGAAGACAATCATAAATCTGTAGAAAATCAGCAGTCAAACCTGAATCCTGCACTAAAAGAGTTGGAGTAGGGGTGAGTAGACAACTCACCCCATTGTGTTTAAATTCAGTTGTGGCTGTTCGCTACATTCTGTTCTCCTGATATATTTGTCACTAAACATTTTGTAATGAAAAGTGACACAATGCCACTGCCTGGCAAAACATGAAATCCTGGACTTAATACACAGGATCTGCACTAAAACCCTGTGCTTTGAGTAAGTGAAACAAAAATCTGAGGACTTACTTCCTTCTGTGCACCTGTGGATTTCTTTTTCCAATAGAACATCATGTTGCAGATAGCTTTGTCTTATTAACAGGTGATAAAACTTTTTAGCTTTGCCAGACATTTACATTACATTAATTAATCTTTAGTGTGATTGCAGATGAAAAGCTGACAACAAAGTTTTTCAACATGAAAATGAAATACCAGTACTTTGCAGCTCCACAGATGGAAGGAGCTAAAGACCCAGAGTTTTTCACAAAAGAGATGTGATTGCCTAATTCACCATGGAATTGTTTATGTATTGCAGAATTGACTAACGGCTGGTGAATTTTAAAAAGATAAGGAAAGGGATTTATACCACAGGCACAAAACAAAATAGAGCCAACTTTTCAAAAGAGTAATATGTTCTCTTTTTCATGTCCCTCTTGGCCAACATCTGACTTCTGTGTTGTGACTGATGTCCCTTAAGCAGTTATACCCTGTCACATTGCCATTCAGGCTACAGGCCAAAACTGAGCACAGTGCAGATCATCAGGAAAGATAATATTACGAAAAGATCTACTCCTAAGCTTAGAAGATGTTGACAATATGTAGACGTATAAGCTTGCTTTTTTAATCTATTTGCAAAGTACTGCTACTATTTCTCCCACCAGAGTTTTATATTATTGGTTGAGTATGGCTTTATTAAAAAAACACCACAAAACTAAGGGTTTGATGTTTATAAAATTTTAATTGCCTGTGTTTAACCACATTCCACAATCCTTGGTGTTTTTTTCTTAATCCTATAATGTGTTTGGATGTTCTCTGCCAAGGGAAGAGCAAGGGGCACATTACTCTGATAACATGAGAATAGAGTGGTCAGACAAAAAAGTAAGTATAATTAATCAAGAATCATCTGGAAGCACTATCTCTGTCAATTATTGATACTGAAAAAGGTATTCTCTCAGAACTCGGTCACAGTTGTAATTTCATACTTTCACAAGGATTACTTTTCTTTTTATAATGGCATAGAATAATTTTTAGATTTGATAGGAATTTTTCCATTCATTCCAGTGGGATCTGGAGCTATAGGGCTATATTTCAGTAGGTACCAGAAGAATTTGGATAAGTGTAAGCATCAGTCTCATTCAGCTTCTTCCTGGACAGAATGTAGCAAGGAGAATCCCTCTGTTTAATTCAACATCTGAATGCTGTTAGTAGAAAGTATGTTTGATTTCAACCTGTGTACCTTGTGCTTCTCTCTCCCTCTCCCTCCCTCCCCCCCATGTTTTCTGGACAACTTCTTTTAAGGCTTAGGGTAAGATAGCAAGAGGCAGCATTTAATATTCTTTTTCAACACTTGTATTGTTTGTGAGGGGGACTGAGTTGACTATTTTCTTCTTGACGTTTGAAGATCAGGGATGTGCCCTTGTCTCTTCATTTTTGAGTATCAATTGGCACCAGCAGCAAAGGAGATGAAGGAATCAGCCTTTCAGGCATTGAAAGTGACAACCTCAGAAGCATCAGCTGAAGCAATTCTATCACCCATTTATCATCCATTTGAGCACTGAAGGTGGCTGAAGAATAGCCTTTGAAACAGAGTAAGAGGTAAAATTGATATTTCCTCATAATAGTTACAGAAATTTCACTGCATCTTTGACAGCTGACAGCATCCTAGCCTGTGCTATCCTACTCAAAACTGTGAAAGCCACTTTCTTTCAGTTCGTATCATTAGAGGAGAAGGCAGATCAGGTGATTTTTGATTTTCAAAGATGATTGTATGGAGGTGACTGGTCTATAGAAGGCACGTGAGGAATAGTCAGAGAGTGCCTAAACTACTGTGTTCAACTCACCGCTTTGGATGTACGAGTATGGCACTGAGAAAGATGGAGGCAGAAGAAAGAATTAGGATTAGATGATTGACACGTAGATCATTGTAGGTTCACCTCAAACTCTGCCAATCATCTGAATACAGTCTCACTAGCAATGTTTGCCTGAAACTACTCAAGGTAATAATAGCTTGTCTTGAAACTTTTGGAATTACCCTGATAGGAAATGTGGGGGCACTGGCCATGTCACATGCAGGCAATGTGCAGAGTTCACACAAAATGTCTTTTTATTCTGGCAGATCACAGATTTTTTTAGCTGTGAAGAGTCTTGTTCAGTTTCATTCATCTATAGATACACCAAACTCAGAAATATAGCATGGAGTTCTGCAGTCCTGGTCTTAAAAATAAATACACTGTCACCTCGTTATCCTCATGACTTCGGTAGACATGTTTTTGTGTGAGCCTACAGTGGTAGAAGTTTCTTGGACAGATTTGTGGAATGAAACATTAGTCATGAAAATGTGAAGAAAATGATGGGTTGTTCTACTGAAATGTCAGGGAAGTCCATAAGAGTAACTGTTAACTTATGATGTTACTGAGTAAAGGAATGATGAATTACAGTTGTGACAGTGTAGCTGTTCACGACACCAGCTCCTGAACAGGAGCAGAGGAAAGTTAATTGTGCTCAAACATCACCTGAGTAAGCAAAAGAAGTGGGGTTTTAAAACATCTCATTGGACTTAACACAAGATAAAATGAAAGACATTACTTACCCTAACAAATATTGTCTGTTGTCTACATTAATGGAATTTAACAGAGTATTGCAAAATTAGCAGTAAATATTAGAAAATCTTGTAGCTTGTTTAATGGTTTGCAGGGCAAAGTAAAAATGACAACTTGTGAAAACTGACATATTTTTATTTAAGACATTAAATAAAAAATAAAAATATTTCAAAAGAAAAGCTTTGAAACCACCCAGGTAATAATTTCCAGAAATAATAACTAAATTTTCAAGATCTTGAATTGTGTTCTTATTTAGACTTGTGGAGAATGCTGAAACCTTCCTGGAATTTTTAGTCAAAACTCTAGAAAATCACACGAAAGTAGCAACATGAACAAGAACTCTTTTAATAATGCTCCTATTGCTTATATGCATAAAGGGCTGTGTTAGAATACACAAATAAAAGCAGTGTAAAGTATAAAGATGTAAATTAATCACAGACAGTAAAGTAAAAAAAAAAAACAAAACAAATTCCCACAAAACTATTTTGAGAATTGTCGTGGTTCAAACCCAGCCGGCAACTTGGAACCACGCAGCCGCTCGCTCACTCCCCCCCTTTTCCTTCCTCCCCCCGCTCCCGGAGGGATGGGGAGGAGAATCGAAGGAATGTAACTCCCACGAGTTGAGATAACAGCTCTCCAGTAACTAAGGTATAATACAAACCACTACTGCTACCAATAATAATGATAAGAGGAATAACAAGGGGAGAGGACACAACCGCTCCCCACCCGCCGACCGATACCCAGCCCGACCCGAGCAGCGATCTGGGCCTTCCGGGTTACTCCCCCCAGTTTCTATACTGGGCATGACGTGCTGTGGTATGGAATACCCCTTTGGCCAGTTTGGGTCAGGTGTCCTGTCTCTGCTTCCTCCGGGCTTCCCCTCCTCTCTGGCCAAGCAAGAGACTGAGAAAGTCCTTGGTCAGAGTAAACATTACTTAGGAACAACTAAAAACATCGGTGTTATCAGCATTGTTCCCAGACTGAAAGTCAAAACCACAGCACTGCTCCAGCTACTAAGAAGGAGAAAAAATGACTGCTGTAGCTGAACCCAGGACAAGAATGAACCTATTCTCTGTTAACACAGCCTGAATAACCCAAATTATTATCCATTTTTGCAAGAACTGAACCTGTGTATTTTGCAGATTCAGAGCATTTCTTTCGTGCCTCTATGAATAAAAGGAAACTGTTAATAATCAAATCAGGAAGCATGAATTCAAAGGTATGTAACCATACCTTTATAAAAAATCAGAGAAAATGAGATAATTGTTTTGCCTTCTTATTTATTACCATCTGTTGGTAATTTCTAATCAGACTGGGTGGTATTTTTGTAGAAGAAAAGGACTTAAGAAATTCACTAAATACGTTTGTGCATATGTGATAGCTTTTCCTCCAAAAAAGATTAAACAACATTTTTTCTTCACGTTGTTCCATTCAGTAAAGCAACAAATGTTGAAAAATGCCCACATCTATTTTGTCTCTTTTTTGTCACGTCCTATTTGTTAAAGTAGGGCTGTACTCTTTTCCCTTATCTCTGGATAGGAGGAGGAATTTTATTTGGCATGCTGCTTTTTCTGAAGGTTTCCAACTCAGTTCCTCTCACTGGTAAACAGCATGGGGTTCTCTACCTCATGCTTCAGATTGTTAGTAGTATCTTTCTGTTAATGTCAAATTGCTATCACTCCGTGACTGGAGTGACCTGGAAAGCAAGCTCTGCTGGATAAGCCTTTATTGAGGTGACATGTTGTTACTTTATTCTGAAGTAAATAACTACTTCCAACTGTAAAAAAATAATAAAAAAAAAGACCTATATACATAAAAAGACTAATTTGTTTATTCTGTAGTATGAATAGGTAAAATGAGTAAACATAAAAATAAGCAAATGCTTTCACTAACTTATTTTCCCTTGCCATATACATTCTAAACATCAGCATTGAAACACTGATAGGAAGGCAGGTTTTTCTAGGACAGGTTGTTAAAATTGTAATCTTATGTTATGCTAATAAAAGAATACACCAAGGATTTTTCACACATATCAGCAGTTTCATACTTTTGGGTAGTCTCAGTGAGGGGGGAACTCTGCTGCTTCCTTGAGAAAAGCTTTGTGAAACCAGAGCATAAGCAGTGCCAACAAATACCCATAATGTGGTACCAGGAACTTTTTATTTTGTTAATAGCTTCTACCTGGGGACCCCAAAGACCTTGACATGCAGGAATAAATGTAGCTTTGTAACTCCCATGTGTGCTGTGCAAGAATTCCAGTAAGCTTTCTTGTCTCCCTTTAAAAAAAAAATGTAAAAATTTAAATGTAGGAAGCTCTTCAACTGAGAAGAGTTTAATTGACCATGGTAACAGAAGTAAACGTCAAGTGTTAAGTATATAACAAAGACTTGTATTATGTGAAAATGTAATAGTGGTAGCCGGTCTACACAGAGCCTCTAGTTCTTTCCCTGGACTGTTTTTAAGCTAGGCTCTGACAGGGTTAGAAAGCAGGTACCTGAATTTCTCATTGTTTTCTTGAATATAAAAGTCATAATAAATTCATCATCGGTGCCATAGCATGTGGTTTGATTGTAGTCACAAAGCCTTCTGTATGTAGATTGCAGTATGTTTCTGCCACTGAACTGTGACGAAATCACATAGCTCATCCACATGCTATCTCCAGAAATGTCTCTTAAGTAGATTCTGTAAAGTCCTGCCTTTTTATTAATTTATCACTCAGAAAACTATGAACACAGTGGCAGAACAGTGAAAAAACAAGTATGTTTTCTTCATACAGTTTGTTTGCCATGGGCTAAACCCCCATGTTCAAAGCAGCTGTCTAAAATGAACTCTTTTGATTCTCTTTTTTTTTAATTTTTCCCCGTTTCTAGTAACGGTTCCTTACCTCAAGCCTGTTTTGTTAGCTAACTGGATTACCTGAATACTGGCACTAAGATGTAATTTCTCTCAGGGGAATTTTATGTAGACCCACCATATTACTACACAGATAAAACTTTACTTGAACAGCCTGACCTGGCTCATTTGGTCCTGATCATGGAAACCACCTAACTGTGCTACAAAGTAAGACAAAATAGCAGTACCAGGAACTAAGCTACAGCTTTTAGTATGTTTTGCTGCTTCTTGGAAAAGTATTGCTAAATATGCCTCTATTGTCTTCTAGGTTTAACTTCCGCAGTGGAGAAGAGTAAAAGAAAAGTAACATTGAAGAGAGCTAACATAAGTAATAATTTCAGATATCAGATCAAGTATACAAATTGAACAATCCATAATTATTTCAAAATCCCATATTGAAAATATAAAATCCATGTTTTATGGATAACAGTTATGTGAAATATGGTGAAATCAAAAGCAATTCAGGCCACAGTCCTGTTAATGCTGCTATTAGATTAGGCCCCTACTTTTTAATAACATGAGAGGTGATGTGAAAAGTAAATATCGCTTAGGAAAACAGCTATACTTTTATAAAGCCTTCTATTCTTAATTAAATAATATCACTTGCAAAGTTTTATACTTGAAAGGCGTTATATCAGTAAAATTGGACAAGGCTCTTTCTTTTTGATGAGAGGTACGTAATGGTTTCTCTTTCATCTTAAAAGTACTGTAAAAATGAAAGATCTTAGGTTAAAACTGAAAGTACTCCTTTGTTTCCATTTCTTTATAAGAAAAAAAAGGTTTTATATTCATATTGTGCAATAAACCTAATTTTACACAAAAAGATTACCTTAGCATTAAACTACTATTCTTTTTTAAGATGCTGACAAATAAAATTGAGTAAAAACCTCAAGCTAGTTGTTAGTATGACATCTCAAAAGACCTGCTGTCATGGTTTAAGCCCAGCCAGTAACACAGCACCATCCTGCCGCCCGTCCCCTCCCCCCCCCTTCCCCCGCCTCTCCAGGCGGGATAGGTAGGGGAATCAAAAGAATGTAAACCCCACGGGTTTAGATAAGGACAGTCCAGTAATTAAGGTATAATACAAAACCACTACTGTAGCCACCAATAATAATAACGATGATAAGGGAAATAAGAAGGGGAGAGAATCTAAAACTAAAAAGGGAAGGCAAAATAAAGCCCCAATAAACACAAGTGATGCACAATACAATTGCTCACCATGCACCAACCAATACCCAGCCTGACCTGAGCACCTATCAGTCCCTTCAAGGTGACTCCCCTCAGTATATATACTAGGCATGACGTGCTGTGGTATGGAATACCCCTTTGGTTTAGCTAATTTGGGTCAGGTGTCCTGTCTCTGCTTCCTCTCTGCTTCTCATGCCCCTCATTACGGGCAGAGCATGAGACTGAAAAGACCTTGATCGGAGTAAGCATTACTTAGCAACAACTAAAACATCAGTGTGTTATCACAGGTGTTCGGAGACTAAAGTCAGAAACACAGCACTGCACCAGCTACTAGGAAGGACTAAAATAACTGTTACAGCTGAAACCAGGACACCTGTCTTCTCACTTGTCAGAACTTCTAGGCCTGGGGAGCTTAATACAGCTTCCTGAATGCTTTCCCTAAGTGTAGATCACCATGCATACAGTGTGTTTGTCCTGGGTTCAGCTACAGCAGTCATTTTTTCTCCTTCTTAGTAGCTGGTGCAGTGCTGTGTTTTTGACTTTCCGTCTGGGAACAACGCTGATAACACCGATGTTTTTCGTTGTTGCTCAGTAATGTTTACTCTGACCAAGGACTTTCTCAGCCTCATGCT
>NW_009924955.1:34181-86065 GCF_000696875.1 Nestor notabilis | reverse complement strand
GAGTGAGCGAGCGGCTGCGTGGTTCCAAGTTGCCGGCTGGGTTTGAACCACGACAGTGTTATACAACTGGATTTACTTTGGGCTTCAAGAATGCTTCTCAACATTTTTTCTTGAATCCCCATATAATCTATTCTGTATTTTCAAATGCTGCATGCCAGGTAATACAGTACATGAAACATTTTGCATCCATCACTCCTTTCACTTCAAACCAGAAGCTTCAGGTGTTTTGTGGATTGTAAGTTGAAAATTAGTCGTCTAGAAGGTAGGATGAACATTTGTCTAAAAAAAGGCCTGCTGGTCATGCTACTAGTAAGAAATTCAAGGCCAATTTATGCCTTTATACCTCAAACCCTATATAAGTATAAAGGAGCAACAAGGAGTATATGAACTGGCATATATGGGTGTTTTCTTCTTTTGTCCCTACCTTGCTTAACAAATTGCTAAAAAGGTAATGAAAACAGAAACATCACCTACATTTGTCAGAAAAAATGTCAATATTAGAGCCTAATTAACAGCCCTATATTGTGAAGAAAACATGGGGATAAATACAGCCTGCAGTATTACTGCAGTTAAAATTGCAGGTGATTAGTTCAATGGAGTATTAGGCTGCAAATGGTCTGCCTGAGGGGGTCAACATTGTTGAGTATTATGCAACTAGCTTATGCAAAACCCAGCTACAAATGAATTTCCAAAAAAAAGTGCACGTGCACAAGATTCTAGAATCCAATTTTCCATTTTTGTTCATTAAAACTACTGCTTCCTTTCCTAAAAGATATATCAGGTACATGAATGTGACTATAGCGTTCACTCTGTATAACCTAAGAATGGCAGAGCCAAGATAAATGCACCATTCTGTGAAAGAATTAGCTAAATGCATATACATGGAGCAAAGGTATTTTAATGAGGTTTTTCCCTTTTTCCATTAACTATAATCATTTGTATTGCTGTTCAAAGGAAGACTTCTGTACTAGTTGTGAGAGAAAAGACAAAGGCTTTTCAAAGGGAATGCATCAAGATATACTGTACCATCTAGCCAGTAGTGCATAATATGATGCTGGCTACCTTAATAGTGGCTCATCAGGACAATTACCAGGTGGAGGTAGGAAGCACACAAGTGCACCTGAAACCCCATATATCCAAAATAGAAACTGCTGCAGAGATTATTTTGAAATAAGAAAGACCCACGTGAGTAAAAGGATACTGTATCAGATCTATTATTGGAGGCAAATGATGTGAAAACCTGTGAATATATATCATACTCTCTACTGCTGAGAGCTGAAAGGTAACTTGTGTCTTTACAGAGTAGGGGTTTCTTGTGTGAACTTGAATGCTGTCTATAGTATAAATAGAAGCCTTATTAATACCTAATGAAGCTCTTTACGTACTGTTACTATGACTGACTGCATTCAGGAGGCTGTGTTACTTCTTTGTTAGCAAAAACACTCACAGATTTTTGGAGGACCTTTTGTTGATAGGAGGTTTTGAAATTTGCTTTTGTGATTTTTGTTCTACTGTTTGGGTTTTTTTACAAGGGAAAATATATTTGGTCTTCCATTGGTCTTTTGCTAAGAATTAAGTGATACTGCCACAATATTTTCATTATTCACATTTGTTTTCTGCCTGCTGTCAATTCTACTAATTTGATTGGAATGTGCTCTTTACCTTGAAAACTTGTCTATAACTTACCTTATATCCTTCAATAATAATTCTCCTGCATTAACTAAAAAGCTAAGTAGAAGAGAAGTAATTCTTAAAGATTAATATAACTATAAATGCATACATTTTGAAGACTTGAAACCTCTTTTCCATTGTATTTCTATCTTAAGTGTTCTTCCAGCTTAACCTTCATTTATATAGAACTGAAATCAGTCAAATTAAATATTTTCCTAAGGTAAATCCTCAGGAAAAAAAGCTTTATCATATATTTGTGGTGTTTGAAGGTCTGCTTCAGAGCATTAAAATCTTGGTAGAATATTTTAAGAATTTCTTGTAGCATAAAGTTTGGTAATTTCTTTTAGTATTTCCATTTTAATGCGACATATGCTAATAAGGTAAATAAAGGACTTTAGTATTTTTTAATTATGCTACAGGTGAAACAGAAATTCGAAAGAACAGGATTTTTTCCTTAATTTTTTTTCATCACAAAGACTTCGTAACAAAGGTGTATTAACTATAATCTGTGCTTCTCATTTAAGTGCAGTTATTTGCAAGATAGAAATAGTATATTAAATAGAAAAAAGTGTTTTCAAACAACATAGAAGAATTTATTTTTTTTTTTAGGAGGTAGTAATATTTACAGTACAAGTTAATCTTCCAGGTGTTTTGATAATTCAGTGGCTGTTTATTGATCATGACAGACCTGTAAATGGTGCATCTGAAGCAGAGCCATATAAATTTCAGTGGAGTTCTGCCTGGAACCAGGCATCAACACAGATTTGTAAAGCAGTAAAACCATGCCCAAACAAATCAATATCCTAGATAAACACCTTAAAATCTTTTCAGGCCCATTCTTTCTGTGCAAAGATTCAAACTGTAGGTTGATGGAGTCAGGGAAAACCTGAATTTGGAGGCTGCTTTCAGGGAAAGGTGGTCACAAAAGATGGAATGAAAACAAATAGGCTGTTGCACTCAGGAGAGCTGACAGTGTTAAGAGATACAAATTATCATAAAAATAAAACAAGAAACTGCTTTGACTATTAGTCATACTAATTGTAGAACAAATGGAAACAAGGATATGAGACTAAGGATGAGTATGAAGGAATAACTGAAGCACATAATTTGGAAAAGATAGAGCTCTAAATGTTGGTCTAAGAAATACAAAAGGTGACAAGAGCTTGAACAAACTCAACAAAGGAGAAGGGAAAATGAGCCTATAGGTCCATCTTTAACAGGACAAGGTGCAGTCCTAAGCAGGCACTGAGAAGGCCAAAGTGATCCAGAACTAATCTGAACCTAATTGGACCCACTGGAGAGTGAGTCAAAACAAGACTCACTCAAAGGTAGTGTGGATTTTTAGACTACTTAAATGTATGTTATCAGAAGTGCCTTCTGTGACTGGTCGCTAATGTGCCAAAGGATCTTGAAGCTTTAAGGGATCATGCAAGACCCAAAAACCCAAACCCAAGCAAGCATTGTATCTAGCTTTGACAGATGGCATAAAGTGGGAGAAGGAAGTAGAATCTAGCAAACACTGTCTTCCTAGGTATCATAGATACATTATTTTAAAATATATTCATTTTATGATTATGCAAATATTAATGTAGTAAGAAATTGTCCATAGAAATTTATTAGGAAGTTACTGTGTGAAATCAATCTCCTTGCTCTCTTTGATAGTGTAGCTCACCTAGTGGTAAGAACAAAACTTTTAAGTATGCTATATTTTTAATTTAGTAGGGTTTTGATGTTGAGGGAGCTGGATTGCATTAATCCATGCTGTAGAGGAGTGAGAAAATAAATCAATTATTTTTATATTCATCTAGGATAGTACAAGAGGTAATTAGTTTAATTATCAGTGGAAACAATGTCAGGAAAAAATCTTTAACTATTTGAGGTACTGGGAAAAGCTAAAAACCTATCAATCATCTCACCAGAGGTTTCTAAGTGTGAGTTAGGCAAACTTTTGTCATCATAATCAAGACAGAATTGCTTCTGATTCAGAGCAGGCAACTTAAGCAGGGTCTATAACCTTTCTAACCTAAACCTCTTTTCTAGTCAAACACTTGCATGATGACTGATTTACACTGTCTATGACACTTGGCCATTGGGAGATAATGCAATCAAATAATTACTGTCTGCAATCTCCTTTACCTTATGTGTATTACCATTTAGACTGCAGCACTTAATCCAGATGTCAGAATTGAAAAAAAAATTCAGCAAGTCCCATTTCAGCAAGTTTGGTAACAATAAGAAGGTTTGGAGTTTTCATTCTAGAAAATTTAAGTTAATTCAAAATGTAGGAAATGTAGGTGGTGTCATTTAGGAATGGTAGCAGCCCAAATGTAAAAAAGTAGTAAGTGTCTGCCTTTATTTCTACTAAGAGCTATGTAGTTCTAAATGTTAGGTCTAATTTCACAAGCTTGATGAATTTCAGTCAGTATTTGGTGTGCTTTCCAGAGATTTCTTCAGGTGGCATGCATGCTCAAACTAGTTAAGTATGGCTTATAGAGGATATTTGGAGTCCCTTGGGTACTTCCCATTTAGAAATATAAATAAATAGTAATCTAAAAGTATGCTTTGATTGCTTACTTTACAGTAAGTTCAGCCCGATTAAACTGAGGACTGTGGAATTCAGACTGAGAAGACTATAATCAAGAATTGCCTGGTTCTTTTACTGGAAGTACTTTTCCAGGGTCACTAACATATTGCAGTGCCATGAATTTGTTTTTGTTGGAAAATTTCCCACAGATGTCACCTCTGTTCTAGGAGGCTTAAAGGATGAACTTAGTAACTGGGGATGCTTCAGAAGCTGAGATGGTTTCTGAGGCTGCTTAGTGTGTGACTCAGTAGATAGAGTTTTCAGAGAAAATTTGTTTATGTCTGCTTGTAAATAAGTACAACTGTAATTACATAGCACTGGCTTGTACAGAGTAATAGCAGATTATTGCCTATTTTGTGTATAATACAATTTTGTTTCTTAATTTTACATGTGGGCTAGTGGTGGACTGATCTATCAGAAAGGAAAGTTAACTCATGCTCCAAAAAGTAGTGCAGTCTCCTGTTGTACTCCTTTTGGCCTCCTAGTCTGCAAGGCTCATCTCCCTCCATTCTTCTGCTCCCTCCCTCCTCTTTCTCTCCCCCAATTTTAGTGTCCTAAAATATTGTCATCACAGTCCAAGATAATGTTGTTTGGGTTTGTTTTTTCTTTTCATCTTGTGTCCCTAAGTTTTTGTAACCATGCCCTACATACAAACAGCTTGCTTTATTCCATTTGGAAATTTCTGTTCCCTACTGAGGGAATCACAGCTAATTGTTAAAGCAAGGACTGCGCTGCAGCTAGTCTCCCTTGAGAGGATATTTGTAAGGTCCCCACAGCAATCAGCAAAAAAAAAAAAAAAAAAAAGAAAAAAGAAGGTATGTAACAAAGTTTAATATAAATCAGTGGAATATAAGAAGTAACAGTGTTTTTCCTAAATTCTGAAAGCTGTGAGTTAAAAATCTGCTCTACTTCATTTGGGGTTTAGACCAACTTTAAGGAATACTGTGCACATATGAATATATAGGAGGCTAAATTTACTCTAAGGTGAAGTTGCTTGATTTGTGTGATATTATTTCAGGAAAAAAAAAATCCATCACTGTAATTGGTAGCTGTCATCATATCATAGGACATGGATTTAACGTATATAATTCAAGGCAATATTTATACACTCCTTTTTTAAAAGGAGTCATTTGTTACATGACAGGGAAGCTGTTGAGTTCAGTGACAGTCGGTAAACAAAACCCAGTGCTCTGGAGATCTGCAATGAGATAGTTACAGCACTAATATGAATACCCAAATTTAACATCCTGATTCTTCCTTACAAAGTACAGCTAGAGCTTTATTTTGAATAGTAACAAAGAAAAATAAGAATATAGAAAGGAAACTAGGAATGATCCAAAATAGAAATTAAATCCAGTTAGCAGCACAGAGCATAGAAGATCCTTCCATTAATATTTTGTCCATTTCCTTCCATTATGTGCTTTTTTCATCAGTTTCTACTGACTGTTTTGCTAGTTTGTTCTCCAATGTTAGTGTAGTAGTAGAGTGTGCAAATTTGTGTTTTATTTGAGTGTGCAAAGCTAAAAATAAGCACAGAAAAGCCTTTACTCTCAATGTTTTAAATTTGAGATGGAACATACAGATCTTCAGGGTCGTCCTTTTTTACACTGAAGTCTGTAACTTCATTTTTATTTCTGAGGAAACAAAACCAAACCAAAATGTCTAGTTTAAATTGTTTGTCAGAAAACAATGCATGCAATAGTCTCTGTTTGATCTCCAGTAGAGCTTGGAGAATAAGTAACTTGTGGCCTCTGTTCCAACCTGAAATTTTAGGAAACAGCAACACAGTTTTCTATCTAAAATGTAGGCAGCACCTAACCTCCTTCAGCAGCTTCAGTGGCCCAAGCATTAAAATGATCATTTTAGCATAGAACTCACACTAGATTCAGCTGGAGCAAAACCCAGATAAGAGCGAATACTTTTGAAAACTCCATTCCCTTTTTTATTAAACAGAATGTTGAAACAATTGCCTGTTTTCTGATGTAATGATGTTATCACAGATAACAATATACCATGTAAAAGGACTCACAAGTAGTTGGACTGCTAACAATTTGAAAAACCCGCATTTCTTACTATGATTCACTTTTCAGTTTTCCTGGTATTAGTTTCACTGTGAGGTCTGAGTAGCTTCGATATATTCTTGAGAGGTGATATGTTTATAAAGTGAGAGACAATAATAACAACTCTTAATTAGTTTAGCAAGTTGTTTTAAGAATAAAGTTCTATTTTGATTTACCCTTCTGTGTTTAGGGATAGTTTGTATTTTCTTCCAGACTTTCAGTAGCTTTACTGTATGCTGGGCTGTGTGCATTTTGGTTTGAGTGGCTTTTCACTGTAAGGAGCAAATAGTGTTCAGGCATGATGACCAGATGACAGTTCAGAAATGGCATATTAATCCTATCCCTAATACAATATTTCATGCTATTGAGAGGGGGGAAAAGTTAGGAAACCAGAGGAAAACAACTTTGAAAAGCTGTATTAAGAGTAGAGAAATATTTCACTTAGGTTGTGGATGCAATTTAAATGCATAATCATTAATCGTCAGTAAAATGAATTTTACCGCAAGTAAGAAGTAAGCTAAGTTCCAAGAGTTCTATTAGCGTAGTGTGAAGCAGTAATAACCAAAGTTAATGTTATCTGAGGAACTTACTCTGTAAACTTTCATGAAACTTTTTATTACATTCTAAAATGTACCTTCATAAGAAGCTTCAGTTTAAGCTTGTAGTGTGTACCACTTCTTCATTCCCCTCTTACTTTACTTTCCAGCAAAAACTAGAAATAGTTTTAATGCCTATAATTTTTTCTTGAAGGCAGTTAAATATGACATGATGTGAAGTAGGGCACAACCTTTAGGCTATAAAATAAAGTATACCTTTAGAAATATTAGAGACATTAGGAAACAATCTGACAGGTGGTTAGACTTCAAGACTTAAAAAGCTTCTGCAAGACAAAAAAATAAAAAGAAACACAGGTCAAACAGACCTTTTTCTAAGTTGGCCAAAATATTTCAGAACAAAATAGCACTGTGTTGAGAAGCTACTTTAATTTTGGATGTATGCAGTAAAAGATAAATAGCGTAAGTTCATGAGTTCATGTTTAGTCAAAAGTTTTGTAGACATATTAATCTAGCACACCAATCTGTTAATTTTCTTTAGTTACCACAAGTGGATCAGGAAATATTTGCGGTAATCCATTATACTGCTATGATTTCTCTTGATTTTTTTAGATTGCTTTGATAGTACAGAAGTGTAAACAACTCAAGAAGCAAAATTATATAAGCATTGGCATGGAATATGATTACTACTGTTGAGAAGAGGAGTCTGAAACCTCCTTTGGTTCAAAAAAATTAATAGATACTGGTGATACTGACACCCATCTAACCTTACTTACTTCAAAATACCAGAATACTATTTAGTAGTTTTCATGGACCAGGACAAGAATTTATAACTGAAAGGGTACATAAATGAATGTGGTGGCTTCCCCACAACTTAATTATAGAGCACAAGGTTACCTCGATTTGATCTGCTTAAGGAAAAGTTCTAAAATCCTTCATTTTTGGGATGCAGAACGACTACTGGCCTGATTGCTCTCTGATACAGACATAGATTAGGAGATATGTTACTGAAAATGAACAAACTGAATTAGTGCTGAATTAGTCAGAGCCTATCATCCAGATAATCAATCTCTTTCTGAAATATACTAAATTTGAGTGAAGTTTCCTAGAACAGGTAGTTCTTTCTACGCCATAATTGAGTCTTTCATCGAGTGATGCAGCTGGTGTCATTTTTGTTTTCATTTAGAATACAAATTCTCCTTATATGATAAAGTTTGTTTGTTGGTACACAAAATTACGCGCTGTCATGGTAGTGTTGCTTTCTTGGTTGGCTTGTAAAGTCAGTTCATGGGGACTGCATGTTCAGTGTATTAAGTGATAACCAGCTTTCCTTTTATCTAGGCCACCAGCATAGAATCATAGAATAGTTAGGGTTGGAAAGGAAGTTAAGATCATCTAGTTCCAACACCCCTGCCACGGGCAGGGACACCACACACTACAGCACGTCACCCAAGTCTCCGTCCAACCTGGCCTTGAACACTGTCAGGGAAGGAGCATTCATAGCTTCCTTGGGCAACCCATTCCAGTGCCTCACCACCCTCACTGTGAAGAACTTCTTCCTTCTATCTAACCTGAACTTCCCCTGTTTAAGTTTATACCCATTGTCCTGTCGCTACAGTCCCTGATGAATATTCCCTCTCCAGCATCCTTGTAGGCCCCCTTCAGGTACTGGAAGGCTGCTATGAGGTCTCCACGCAGCCTTCTCTTCTCCAGGCTGAACAGCCCCAACTTTCTCAGCCTGTCTTCATAAGGGAGGTGCTCCAGTCCCTTGATCATCCTGGTGGTCTTCCTCTGGGACTTGCTCCAACAGCTTCATGTCCTTTTTATGTTGAGAACACCAGAACTGTATGCAATACTCCAAGTGAAGTCTCAGGAGAGCAGAGGAGAAGGGGAGGTCACCTCCTTTGATCTACTGGTTACGCTTCTTTTGGTGCAGCCCAGGATACGGTTGGCTTTCTGGGCAGCAAGCACACACTGCCGGCTCATGTTAAGCATGCTAGAAGCATACCTGAACATGAGTTATAGGTTTGGGCTTTTTTTTTTTTTTCCCCTTTTTAAAGAAAGAGGTAATCTGATTCTCCAGGTACCATATGCTTTCTATGTTACTGTTGTTGAGGGTTTTTTTTCTTTTTCCTTATGAATCTTTTTTTGGCACTGTCCTGTGTTACGAGGACTTTGTTCTGATGTGGCTCTTCTTTGTGGACCCTTATATTCACTGGGATTGCTGTCAGGTTTATAGTGCTGCAATTTTGCTGTGTGCTGTGCCATTAATAACTACACAAAGTGAAACAGGTAGAGGAAAAGCAGTATTTAAAGATTTTTGGAGGCCACATCTAAATCTGCTGTAACTCTCTGTGTTCCCATTGACTTTTGTCAAAGAACATTTTTTTTTTCCTATTTTTATATTGCTTCCAATCCTATATTTGTTCTTCTCAGCAACAGCAGTATTACACCAGATTTGTGATGATATATCTTTGGTAACAGCCAGCAGCTGGCATCATGCTACATATTATTCCTGATGATGCAAAGATATTTGTCATGTTTTATAGGTACAGACTTCAATATGAAGATTTAAATTGTCGCTTCAAGAGGTGGATTTTAAAAATTCAGTTTCTCTGTGCTTTTTGCTCTCAGAAGGAAATATCAATGCTGTTATTTATTTATTTTATAGTAATTAGCTAAGAGCTGTATTGGTGTATGGTTTAGGAGCACCTGTGTCAGGGTGATGCCATCTCAGCTGTTTCCTGAGCTCTTATTGCTCCTGATAGGGTTGGTCCCAGGAGATAGGGCTGGACACCTGGGAAATTTCTGCCTCTTATTAGGATCTGCCAATACTCATTATTCTTGCAAAATAGAGTTGGCATGTTGGATCCTAGCTGTGGGCATAGAGGGTAATGTAATCAGTCTGCAAAGAAGCTTTGCTCACTTCTGCAGTGTTTGTTTTGCTGAGACTGGGAGCTAGGAAGGTAAGACAAGAAAGGAGACACAGGGTGGTGTGTGGACAGGTTACTGCTGCCTCTGCCCTGTCCTTGGGTGATGCCTGGGAGGTACCTGTGGAGTGCTGTGGTTTATTCCTAGGCAAGGATTGCCAGGCTGGACCATGAGGCAGAGGTTTATGGGTCCTTGTTGCAAAACCTGTTTCTGAGAGCTTGGGTAGGCAACTCACTACTATCTATAAGCAGCCACAGATGGCTGCAAACAGCTCATTTTGCTTTTTACTCCTCCTTTGGGGGAGTCATTATACTGCTGCCAGGCTTGAAGGTGCTACATTAAGATAGATAAAGCATGTCAGATATTTAGTTATAGGTCTTTGCACTAGCTCTAGGGAAGTCTACTAATATTATCAAATTTTGTGTGTATGTTTTAATTAGCACAATTTTTAGAATCACCTACCTGCATGTACATCCCTGTACAATAGAAACACAGTAATTTAGTTCTGACAGTGCTGGGGTTTTAGCTCCTAATGTGACTGACAATGGCTGTGATTTTATTTCTTTTTAACTAGAGCTACTTGTTCAAATTCAGACCCTAAAGAAGACTAGACACATGTGAAATATGAATTGTTAAGCTTTGTTCAGTTATTAATTACTGATTCATATAATTATTTCTGACACAGATTTTTGGCTAAAAACAAAAAACAGAGATAAAAGAATTGAGGTGAAACTTTGGTTATATTTTCCCTTCCTCTCCCCCCCCATACAGAAATAGAAACAAAGTTTGATCAGTAAAATATATAGTCCTAAAATATATTCTTTCGTTAGTATGAAATATTCTATCTAAAACTGGCAAACACAATCAGAATAATAGTAGGTGTATATAACAAATACAATGATATGTGAGGACGTGATTTAAGCAATAAAAAAAAAAGGAAGTCATTAGCTCACGGAAGAAGCAACAGCACAGTTATTACAGAACTAATGAAAATCAATGTTTGCCTTTTGTGCATGCAAAAAATCAATTTTTGCTTTTTGTACATACAGAAATCAATGTAATAGTGAGACAAGGAAAAGTCCTCCTGACTCTCAGTTTGGAATTTTCAGATGCAGCTAACTTTGGGACTCAGGAATACTTCTGATAAAAGGACAGATTTATTTTATAGAACCTGGAACGGTTTTCTGATTTGACTGTGATTATTAAACCATTAGAGGGCACTGTGTTGGTGGGTGAAACCATTAGTGGTAGTGATCACATTCATTTTAAATGGCCGAAGCAGTGCAATTCAGTGAGCAAAATTTGCAAATCAATGCTATAAAAATTATGAGTTGTGTTTGAGTCAAACAGCTGATGTGCCTGTTACCTATAAGCCTGAGATACAGTATACAGCGCAATGACGCGTAAGCAGATACATAGTAAGTACAGATAGTTGCTATTATTCTTTTCTTGCTGGTATTTCTTTTCAGCACCTATCAAAGATGTAGCCATGTTTCATGCAATAAAGACAGTGTTTCCAAGGGTATGTTTTTATTAATAACTTAATATTTCAGACAGATTTAATTCAAGCTAGAGCAACGGATTAACTTCGTATTTCCGTAACAGTTACTATTAGACAGTAGTGACATAAAGTAATTTTACATGCTTTTGAAGTGAGTGTAGGTGTAAAACTGATACCCTGAGTTATTTGTGTATTTGAGGACACTGAACACCATTGTTTTGCATTATGTTCATACCCTGCCTTGGCTTTTGATTTAATCTCCTGTTTTCACATATGGTAAGGATAGCTATGCTTTTTCTTTTTTTATTCTGAGTTTTTACTGCAATGAATAACCAATAGCCTTTTCAGAAGGAAGACTGGCTATTTTGATGAAGTTTTAGTTTTTGATTTTGCATACTCTGTGGTGGTTCAGATTTGGCTTTACTAAGCTGTCTGATAGGATCTTTTCCACTTCTGTTTCTATAGGAAAAAGTTTCAGTATTTGCTTTAGTTCTTGAAAAGCATCTGTCCATCTCATAACTGACATTTAAATCAAACTCCACTTGTAATGGTTTGTGTATTCATTTTATGAGCTACTAAATTTGAAGATTTGAAGCAAGAAGAAACACTTCTTTCAAAAGGAAAACAAAAAAAGGAAAACCAAACAAACAAAACCCCAACCTGTTCAAAGAAGTTCTTTCTATTTGGCTTGTTATTCAGACCTCTGTAGATCTATGGATTTGTGTGTTTCGAGAAACTAGTTTTCTCATCAACTATGGCTTTGAGTGAACTGGATATCGTTTAGTATTCCAACCTAGATTAATACTTTCCTTCTCCAGTATGCTTTCAAACATAAACTAGTCAGTTCTAACAGTGAACCTTCATTGTTTAGCAAGAACTGTAAATTTCATCCTTGTGGTTTGAGTCTCCAGACCTAGTGAAACTACGGGTTACAAGCTGTCACACTGGAGCAGCTGGAGAAAGGAGAGGTCTCTACGCAGCCCCCGGTGCTATGCTGTGGGGTGCACTCTGCTCTTGTATGTTGCACAGCTGTACAGATGACTTCCAAATTCACTTCAATTTGGCCAAAATATTGCATTCCTCCTTATGAACAGACTGCAAAAGAAATTGATCTGGGAGAGGATTTTAGACTGGAAAAGAGGTTGGTTCGCGTTCATGTGGTCAAAGTTGATCCATATTTAAGTAATTTGTAGTACTGCTGACATCATAGCATTTGACCTCCATGTGTGGTTTTACAGTTAGTGCCCCTGACTTCCTAGCTGACCTCAATCCACTCCTTGGATAACCAGAACAGGTACAACTTCTCTTCTGCTTCTTACTTCTTCTATGTTCCATTCATAATATAACTCTAGCACAGCCTTACTTTCCAAGTTTAATATACCACTAAAAGTGACTGCGTGGTTTAATTAAGAATTAGAAATAGATGAAAAAAAGAATGATCGCACCAATATGTTTCTTAATAGTTCATGTAGTTTTGGTCATAGCTACAGTAAAGTTTTGTATGAATACTTCTGTGTAGGCCTCTTCAATACAATAAGAAGAGTAATATGTTTGTTATTGTTCTGATTCCACACACAACACCTTCAATGAGTAAAAGAGGCAGAACATTATTGTCTTGATGTGCAAATTTCTGTTGTGTACTTAAGTTTATCATTTATAAGCAATTTAGGAGTGCTTGTTAATGTTAACATTAACTAGAAAGATAACCATGTTTAGGATCTTTAATGTAAAATTTCACACTCTAGTTTATAAACATCTTGTAAAAGGTCTTCTTAAACATCCATGTTTTTACCAAGAAAAGCCTTATAGAAAGCTCCTGTGTTTGGTAGAGGATCTGGTATGCTGAGACTTCATAGCACAGTTGTATTCTGAGGATGTCTGTAGGAGCATGCACTGAATTTCACAATTGCTTTTTGGTGCATCATAAGTATTTAAAATCTAATTTAAAAATCCTTCTTTGTAGCTCCTAAGGAGGCATGCTGCCTCAGGTAGCTGGATTCAGCACCAGGATATTTTTAGTCACCAAATCGATAGCCTAGTTAGTGGTCATCCTTAACTGAGTCAAGCATTCAGGGTGGTGCCTAGACCTGGATATGGATAAGCTTGAGTTTGTCTTGTTGCTCTTGGAATTAAGTCCATTGCATAGTTTGTGAAAGGATAGAATATGAATAGAGAAATGTGAATAGAAAAAAAAAAAACCCAACATTTTCCCAGTGATTAGTTAAACTACAATTTTGTGACTTGAATTTCTTTTTAGTTAGTAATATGCACTTAGCAGTGTTGCAGCTACAGTGAGCGTATTTAACTTCTAAAGCCTGAACCAGCTGGCCTCTCCTAATCATTGCTCTGTCAAAACAAATGGTACCAGACATCAGCTTATAGCAAGGCCTTGCCTGTTTGGGAAGCTTCTTTCCCCAGGTCACACTTATCGTTCCCTCACAGTGTCCTTTGCTCATGTTTCATATTCAGTTCACCTTACATTTTCTCTATTCTCTTCAGATATGTCCAAACCTGGTCCTTAAGCTATGTTTTATGACTTTCCTGTAAACCAAAATATTTAAAACTGTAACAATTTCAAACAGTTTTAACTAGGAGAGACCAAGTAAGTTTCTGTCAGGAACTTGATGCAATTATATATTTTTTTGCCATGTGTTTAGTTAAAACCTCCTGTACCATACAATATTGTACATGTCAAAACACAGCTTGCTTTAGTAGATGTAGTCAACAGCTAAAAATCAATAAATTGCCATCAGGGAACATTATACCCTCTTTATTAGTTGGCATTTTTACCCTTTGGAAGTAAGAAATAACAGATCTGTTGAGTCTTGGTGTACCAGACTACTTTTCTGCTGGCTGACTGTGCTACCCTGCTGTGACATGTCTGTGCAGCTAATGTGAGCAGCAGCAGCCTAGCCACGGTGGCAAGGCAGCTGGAGAAGGCTGGGTCTGGTGTGGGACCTCTTTTCACAAGGACAACATTTTTTGAGCTCTTTTTTGGATTTTCATACTTCCTCAGCTGGACCCTCAGTGATTCAGTGCTAGTCAGTGTAAAACCAGCCATTGCTGAAGAAGAGGCATGGTGGCATTTAGGGTTTGAGGGGTATCGGCAGGCATATTTACTGCATGAGACTGAGGGCTGCATGCCTGTCCCTTGTGCCTGGGACTGTGAGGAGCTCCCAGGCATGTTATAATCTTGGCATTTCTCAATTGTCCCTTCCTTACTGAGGATCTCTCCCCTACATCCATATCTGGTGATCAATGCACAGAGTTCAAGCCTATGTCTGATTATATCATTTTCATACCATCAGACAGGTTAATGAAGAACATTACCATAACTGATTCTGAGATATGAAAGCTTAAAATGCTTTTCTCATACATTTTTCTTCCATTTTTAACACTTCCCTAAGATTTCTAGTTTGGTTTTGATATTGGTTTTTTAAATTCCAGTTTTACAAACCCCTGGTAAGTGATGTGAATTCAAGAAACCATATAAATTTCTTAGTTTAAAATAGCAGTCAATAAAAAGTGCTTTGCTTAGCAAGTTGTGCAAATGATACTAATGAAAAGGAGATAATATTTTATTTGTGCTGGTAAAAAGGGAGGTAATTTTAGAGTTTTCCTGTTCTTTAGTCCCCAAGCTTGGGGGACTCCAATACACATTTTGTCCTAACAACACAAAGGAAAACTGGTTAGACATCTGCTTGCTTAAATGGCAGTTTAAAAGTTCTTTTACATTTGTAATAATTTCAAGTACTGCTCTTTTTATAGGTTTGGGAAGTGGTGGGCTGGAAGCTGTTACGAAAATCCAGTAATGAAGACTAGAGGCAAAAATCTGAGGCAAAGTAGGCAAGTGAGCAAAATTAAAACAAGTTAAAAATGGTCCTTGTTTCAGCTATTCCCTGCATATTGAAGAAGCTTCAAATAGATTTTTCTGTTGAGATCGAGGCCAAAACAGACAATCTGAAGCTGAGGTTGTCACCACTAACCTACACTTTTTCTGGTCATCACAGGTGATGTTCACAGTCTTAAAGCTGTTTAAATGTCTTCTGTACGGGTTTTTAAATGTGAAGGAGAAACTGGTACAGAAAAAAAAGCTACAGTAGTATCTTATTATCCACAAACATAACTGCTTTCACATAAACCTCTCTTTAAAGCAGCATGATTTTGCCTTTGCATTGTGGTTATATTAAAGCTTAATATCTTTCATTCCTGTAATGTGTTGTGTCAAGCTTTGGAAACATTAGGTTCCCTGACATGTTGTTGCTACTTTCTTTTTGACATATTATCCCAGGAGGCAAATGAGCAATCTGCGCTGGCATATTCCCTGGCGGCTTTGTATCAGCATAACTAATTCACAAGTTAAATCTGCTGTTATGTATAGAAGTAGTTAGATGGAGCAGGTGTGCCAAAGGGCTGAATGAAGTATTGAAGGCAAAATGATGAGTGAAAAGGTTAAGGTACAAGAAGTAACTTTATTTCTAAACGTAGTCCATTGCAAACATTGGTATCAGGAGCATGATGTCCCCTGAAGTAACAGGCAGTCAAGCAGGTACAGCAAGTCCCTGAAACCTGCAGTAACCAAACTTTACAGAAACTGGAAAAATCCTGTGAGCTCTTCCTTAATAGTTGCCTGAATAGGTGACTAATATCTGTGTGACAGGATCTCAAGGGTGAGAAGAGAGATTCCCTAGTGTGTGCTGTGGCATCCTCTCCAAATGAGACCCCTTTTAACATCTGCGCAGAGCCCACTGTTTTCTCTGCTATTTTTTGCATGTACTATAGGACAAAACCTTGCCTGTTCGTGTGTCTGGCAATACAAAAGGAAGGACAAAAAAGGTTAATGGTTCTAAATATTATTACTTGAAATAATCCACATCAACTTCTGCTGCTTATCTTTATTCCCCAACCTGCCTGCCTGTGTTGAGTTTTATTGTCGTGCACTTGCAGCGTTATTGCAGCACTGCCTGTCGGTGTTAGAGGGCAGGCAGTGAATTTCCTTGCTTCCTGGTTCTGTTCATCCTAGGCAGAACTGCATCTGTTTGGTGGCAGCTTACACACGAATACTGGCTATGGCAGTGCTTTCTGCAAAGGCACAATGGATTTCTTGGCTGTGGAGTTTTATCCAAGTGATTCTTTGTCAGTTCCCCGATACTCATGTTTTCCTAATTAAGCCATCACACTGTTATGTATTGTCTCCAACCCAGCAGGACAGAAATACTTCTTTTAGGAAGCATGTTTGGGCTGATAAAACAGTTAAAAATGTAAGGTCAGTTTGGGGAACACTTATTTTAACACACACAAATATATCTAGATTCAGTGTGGTTGCCTTATCTTGATGAATTTTTGTTACATAACTTTCTCATACACAGATCTCCAGCATGAAAGTCCTCTGAAATGAGCTCCCTAAGAAGATAGCATAGGTACTAAAGCTATATAGAGAATGATGATTAATAGAGTCTCCTCCTCTCTTTCCACCCTCCATCCATCTGGAACAAAACTGTGGCAGACTAGAAAGATACACATTACTTATTTTCTGTTGTTGCGATCTGGGTGGATTTATTCAGAATCCCTGAGAGGCTGAGAACAAGCACATTCTGATTTTGCTTTTTGATTCTGTCAGAGAAGCATTTTCTGGTCATATCCCAAAATACGGATTTAGGTTTGTCTGTGCCTTAGGGCAAGCAGTAACCACTTTAGGGTCAATAACAGTTTTTTTTCTGTGTGTTAAAAGGTCATCACTTTTAAGTGCCTTACTACCTTGGAGGAGTGGGATCTGAGTTTCCAGATTCTCACTGGATCACAGCACTGAATTTAGCCCTTAAAGACATTCAATGTCATGATGTTTTTAAAGGTAAAAGGGTGTTGGGGTTCCTGGTTAGAGACCTTTTACTGCTGATAATTTAGACATCTTTCAGAAGGATGAGAAACACACTTGTAATACTTTCCTTTTACTATAGTACATTCTTGACATATTTTTCCTCACAACAAGATTCATGCATGCCAGCTCACATAATTGCAAGGTATAAATATTTTGATTAATATTTGTGTAAAGTGACATACATAACCAACGTTTCTTGTCAGTTCTGAATCTGATATGGGTATGTGACTAAATTGTAGTGATCACTGAATTTTTTTATTTTTTTTTTTATCCTCACAGTTTTCTATCCCTTCATTTATAGAGGAGTAGAGCTGTTAAATGCCCAAGGCAATGAGAAGGTTAATGAAACACAAAAGGAACATGTTTTCCATCATTAAACTATCCATGGACCATGAAGCGATGAGCCAAATATTTGTACTACAGCTTAATATAGTGCTATTCATTCTGTACATGTTTATAGCATGAATCTTGTAACCCCAAGGAGTTCTCTGTACATGAAATAACTGGGTAAAAGCTGTGACCCACAATTATTTCTCAATGACTTTAAATTTGTGGATTGTACAGTCTGTTTGAGTGACAATTACAGTGTGTTTAAAAACTGCCACTTCAAATCTAGTATTTACCTTCATATGTTACTGGCACTGTGGTATCTTAGCATACTCAGTAGAATATATCATAATATTTCCTAGTAACTGCACTATATTAAAGTCTTGATTTATATTCCTGAACAGTCAATAAGTCAATAGACTTTGAAATCAGTAGGAGTCAAACATGCTGATGTACCTTTTGAAAGTATTTTATTTTGTGATAAGCATTTTTTATGCTAGTTCAGGTTATATACTACACCATGTTGCATAACAATGGGATACCTCATATTTATTCTTCTGGGATTTCAAAAGATATGGCCTGCATTATTAATTTTTAAGCCAGTGTGGATACAAAGCCCAAGCACTGCCTCCTGCAAGTACTCGTCAGTGCATTAAAATACTGCAGTAATAAAATGTCTGGTACTGCACAATTTCTAACTTGGTTATGGTTCTGGATTGGATTGCTTTCATATTTTAATCTTTTTCTAAGGCAACCCTTTCTAACAAGAACATTTTGCAGTGGCAGAAACTAATTTTTGCAGTCAGTGTGCAGGCATCTTACTGTCCTAATATTACCTTCATGCATACAGCATTGTGCTATGCTGTAGCAAACTACTCTCAAGGTATGGTAGGTGATGAGGATACAACTCCCTAACGTTTTATTTTTCCTTCTTCTTCTTCATGTGTTTCACTTAAGCACCCAGCCACTGTCTCCAGCTTGTTTCCTAACCAGTTTCTCAAACTGACTTTCAGTATCTTCATTTCCTCAGCAGAAGCTTCTATTTTGGAAAAATTATCTGAAATACTTTGTTTTAGAGTATGTGTGGTAATTCTTTTACATTCCTTTATTCAAAACAACTACCAGCCTGGGGTGCTGCATTACAAATGAGATCGTTTGATGAAGACAGCAAATGAAAGTCACCAGATGATACACACTAGTTCGCACACTAGTTGCTTGCAGTGGAGTAGTAGTTGTGAGCCCATTAAATATTCAATGGCAAGTGCAGGAAAGCACAGCTGCTTATTAGCTGTGCAGAACTTTTGTGTGGGGGAGTATCATCCCTGTAATGGTGCATCATGCTCTGCCTCACCCTGCAATGCAGTCAGCCATGAGACCAGCAAGAGCTGGTTTGATGATGGAAATATAGCTTGCTGTCCTGCTTAGAACTGGACAATTAGTTTGGCATCAGAAAATGCAGAGGAAGCATAGTTATCATCTACTGACAACAAGTTCCAAGCCAAGCAGGAGGATTCAGTGCCATTATTATCCCAGTGGCAGCTTTGTAGGCCCAGACTGGTTTTTGCCTCTTGAAACTGAAAAAGAGACAACAGAGAACTATTTAGTATTTAAGTAGGCACAAGCTGTTTTGGAGACACTGACTAAAATTATACAGGCAGGAGAAATATCACAAAACTAAGCCAGATCCTAACTCACCAAATACAGCTGCACGCCACCTCAGAAGTACTAGTGGTCAATGTTCACTTACCTCTTCACAGAGTAAAGAAAGGCAGATCCATCCTGACCATGGCAAACATCTTTCCTTGTTAGAGTATGAGCACATTGCATGGCGCAAAAGTTTGGGCCAGCACCTACCCTACTGCCATCTGAACAAGAGGAGAGTCTTTGCTTTGCTTCCTCCCCATGTTAAGAAAAAACACCTTCTCTTTTTTAAAACAAGGTGACAGAACAAAACAGTCATTACTCCAGGAAAGTTTAAATAAATGTCCACTGATATATACAGAAGCCAAAATTAATCTCAGTCCCTACACAGAAGAACTGCTGCTGTTCTTTTGTTCTTACAACATTCAGTAATTTCTAACCAGTTATTGAACGGAGGTGCATCATGCAAGCATTTTCCTTTGTACTTGAACTTTTGATCTTGAACACAAAACCAATGTATTTTTGAGTAGAACTTCTACTTTTGATGAGTGCTTATTATTATGTTTGCAATGTGTCATAGTCCAAGTATCCAGTAGCTGAATTCTCTCCAGATATGCTTTGATATCTTCTACACACTTAAATTAGCTTGAACCTGCACTGTTCCATATACATTTTTATTTGTTTCCTTTGTGACCCTTTTTGCTTTTGATGACATTAGAAATCTCTGATAAAGTGCTTTCTTTAGGAATGCAAATCTTTTGGTTCAATTTATTGCTTTTTTAAAAAACAAAACAAAAAAAAACCAACTACCTGCAACAAACACCCTACCACACACTAGACTTCAGGGGCAGATTTGCTGAGAATATAATGGTTTTGGCATGCTTCTCTTTGTAGGTTGGGATTGATTAACAATTTGTCACCCTGTGTACCTTCTTTTACCATGTACATGCACCAGAAACAAACTGGCTACCTTAAAATAGAGTGTCTGTGTTCCCTGGCATTTACAGGGCGAGGTGTTCAGAGGTTGTGATGGGGCATTGGGAACGAAAGCTGAGGCAACAAGGAATTGGTTTTTCTTCTTTTATTTTCTTAATGCTTGTGGTACAGAGAGCTGTAAATCACTGGTTTCCTTTTTCATCTTTCTCCATGCTTTTGTTCAGTCTGAAGATGTTCCTGGGTCCCTATGGTCTCTGCATCTTCTGTGTTTCTTTTCCCTGTGAACTCTGCTTTGCCTTGTGATTTTGGGGAGCCTTCCTCTCAGCACTGCAGGAGTCTTCTGTGTTCCTGGAATGGTACCAAGTCCCTGTACAAAACGGCATTAAGCTCTGCACAGTATCTACATATGGCAGCACTGTCTTTTGTTTGTCCTTTGTCTTCTTGCTTCAGAGCTCTGCTTTCCCCATGTGGTAAAGAGCATCTTCCATCAGATTTTGTGTCTTTTTTGTAAATGTCCAAAGGAATATCTGTATTCCCTCTGATTTCTGACAGCTGGGCTTCAGTGCTGTTTTATCTTACCCTCAGGCTGAAAAAATTCAGGATCCCTTTTGTTATCTAGGGCACTAGCATCTGCTTGTGTTGATAACCTAGGCTAAAAAGGGACATTTCCAAGACAAAGTGACATCTTAAAACTTATGACTGTATAGGCATGTAATCCTTGGACAGCAGAAGTAGAAAATCTGGCCAGCAGAGCCAGTGTTGCAGAGACAATGGCACTGTCACATTGATGCTGGAGCTGTTTGTATTGACAGACACCTACACAAAATGCAAGAGTGGAGAAGTGTCAATCAAAGCCTCATGTACCTCCAAGAACTGCTATTACTTTACTTGCAGAAGGTCAGGGTTTGGCTGTCGGGACTGAAACTAGACTAGAATACATGTATGCCCCAGACTGCACTAGTAGACAATGCTTTATAGAGTAAACCATGTCTATATATTTTCTGGAAGAAATCTCTCTCAAGATAATTCCTCAAATAGTTCTCAGCCTAGATTTCTTTCTTTAAATGTCCTTGGTTGCTTCATAATCTTTCTTTTGGGGCACTGTTTGATACCAGCCCCCAGGCTGCTTGTGTTCCTATCCCACTGATGGCAGCTCTTGTTCAAAAGACATCTGTAGCAGCTATTTAATTCTGTGTGGGGAGCAGAAGCCTTTGAAATGGATGCACTTGTGGTGAACTGTCAGAAAGGAGCATTAAAGAAACAGTTTCCCTCTATTTAGAATATTGTTAGCATTTTACATAATTTAAACAGTTGGGAAGCCGTGTTTTTTCTTATTTCAATACTTTTTACTGTGATGGGTCTTGCTGCAGAGCTGGGAAGGGAGTGGAAATATTTTAAAGTAACACAGCTTACTTGGGCAATATTGAATTCTGTGAGAAGGAGGTGATCTGAGGGGATTAGGCTGTGCTCATACATCCCTAAAAGTACTAGAGAACAGCAGCGAGCAAAAAATACTAATTTAAGAATGGTTTCCTTTTTTCCCCCACCTTCTTTCTTTGCTGTTTCTGCTAGATAGGTCTGCCTTTACACCACCACAGGGAACGTGATGGTTGTCATGGTTCAGAGGGTATTCAGTGGTTTTGAAAACTGCAAGTGAAATTAGGAAGGAGTCCCAGAAATTTCAGTGGTGGATGATTTGCTAGAATTAAGAGTAAACATAACTGATTGTGAAAGGATTGGACAGTTTCATAAATGTAGCTGCATATTCTGCAGAGCCTATTCAGGGGCTGACATCCTAGTGTCCTCATCTATTTTTTGTGACTTGGTATGCCGAAGGTATTTCTATATGGACTGCTAGGCAAACTCTTGCCATTTCACCGTTTAAAATAATTTTCTAATAATTAAAGTTCCTAAAAACCACACCCTACCATCTTGTTGATTCATTACCAATCTTGCAGATAAAATTAGGGAACCTTTTCCTTGGTTTCTAGTTATCTGGTTTTGTGCATCTCAGAGAACCCATAGGAAAACAGTGACTGCTTGTGTTGGTCTTTCAGAGAGAGCTTTTGAATAAGCTTCCTGATCATAGATGTGTTAAAGTACAGTTCAGTTTGCTTGAACCTGGAGTAATGGGTGGACAATGGGTTTAAAGTGGAAACCTGAAGCTTTTCTACAAGCTTGGGAATAGAGGAAGGACTAGCAGCTGTATTTACCAGCACAGTAATATAAAAGCAGTAGAGGGCCAAGACTTCAGGCATCTTACTGACATGCTTAACTCATGAGTTCAGTCCTCCTTTGTAAATAATGAGATAGAGGATAGTGGAGTCACCAGAAAGTCATTAGGCTGAAATTGGTTTCAGGAGGACCTTCTCTATTGAAAAACCTTCAAACTGCAGCTCCAACTTGGACATCCCTGGTACGATGAATTCTGGCATGATCAAGCTTTTTACTAGGACAGGACATCAGTGCTGAAATGTTGAGGTACACACACTCAGCCAGCTTGTCTTTTTCACTATCCATTTGGATAATAATGCTATTGAAATGGTTATTGATTCTTTTGTCAATTTTAAGCTAAAGCTGTAGTTTATTTAACCAAAATTAAAAATGTGATTTTTGACAGAAAACCAAATCCATTCCTTCTACCAAAGATTTGGCATTAATTATATTTAGTTTCAAAAAATAATTTCAAAAATCATGTTAAGTTTCAAACATACATTTTTTTCTTCAGTCATCAGTTTCAGTATATTCTTGACTTCTAGTTCTTTGTCTTTGACTCTCTTGTTCCTCTTCGTGTAGTGGAAAAAATTGCAGTCAGTCCGCTGTGTGCCATTTGGATTGACAGGGTCAAAAGTTTCTGAATAGCTGAAGCTGTGAGTTGCCATCCCTGCATTACCTCCCTTTGTAGTGGTACCCACCAGATCACTGTGCAGCCTCTCAGGAGTGCTGCTAAATTACTCATGTATTGCTGATCATTCTTTCTCCACTTGTTCAGACAGTCTCAAGTTGAGGATTTACAAATTAATAAAAGTGTAGTTGTCAAGAAGTGGATTGTTTTAGTAAAATACCTCATTGCTTGCTGCGGAGAGCTGTGTTACCTGGCAAGGATGAGTGCTTATTCACTGCACTTGTCCTGGTTTTAGCATGGGCCGGGTTACATCCTGGCATGCAGTTTAGCATAGGAGGGGAATGAAGTCAAGACTCGCCTTTCCCTAGCAGTGAGCTAGGTCTAGCTATGTTAGTCCATACCTGACCAGTGGTGGGTGTAAATGAACCTGGTTTCTTCCCCACTTTCCTCAGGTGATATCCCCCAAGTGACAGTAGCAACAAATGCTACAGTTTTTAGCTGATATTTTGGGGGGCAGACCCATTGACTCTAGAGGTGCTTTATGTTGTTTTACTGTGATCAAGTGTTGTTCTATGGTAAAGTGAAGAATCAGACTATTATACTGATATTTTTTAATCTGTTTTGTTCAGTGTCATCACTGGAGTTTCAACATAAGCGTGAGACTGAAGTTATGACAAGATAGGAAGTGAATGGCAAAACTTTCTTTCTGCAAGTCATCAGGCCCAATGCATGAAGCCATTTTAAAAAATTTAACCAGAATTAATCAATACCATAAAAATTTATATTTCTGAGAAAGTAATATGAATTTTACAAGAAAAGTTATGTCAAAATACCAAGATCTCCATTGTCTTCTAGCTGGTTGTCATAGTCCCATTTCAAAAAATATCCTTATAATAGCAACTTAGTCTTGCCATCATTACAACACTTTCTTGATATAAACATTTAAGCATCTAGTGAAATATGGGACACATTTTAAACTTTATCCTTTAAAGCTCTTTAAAGGATAAATCCTTTAAAAATGGATTTAGCATAATCTCAGTTTGATAGATATTTATGATATAAAAGTTCTATCCCTCCTGCTCTTCTCCTTTGTCAAAGTAGGATTATTTTTTGTTATTTGATAATACTTTATTAAATGGATTGTATTCATTTAGATATTTAAACTCAGTTTTCTTTCCCAGAGTTCTTTCCTTTTGTTAGTGTTTGGCAGCAGTGAACAGATTAAATATATTTAGTATATAAAATTTAAATAAAATAGGAATGGCAGCTGTCCAATACAACAGTGAAGCTTAGTATAATGACCCCTAATAAAGAAGATAACAAGTCTATTAGCTAATATTAATTCTTAGACAATGGGTGCAATTAAATGTAGCACAATACAAGGGAATTTAATGGCTGAAAAGATGTTACTTTAGCTGGTTTAAATATCTGGTTTTACTTTTAGAAATGTGAATCCTGTCATTTTTTATTATGTCTGATTCTGTTTCCTTTAAATGTGACTCCATTTTCCACATGCACATTTGCAATTTTGGATTTTGTCTTGTTCTGATCATTCTTTTCAATTTTTTATTTTTTCTAATGAATGAACCACTTCTGTGCATTTTCTCCAAAATTGCTCCCTTTCAGCAGCATGGAGAAACTTCAAACTGTGTATGGTATTCCAAGTGTTGTATCAGCAAAGGCATGTGAATTAAGAAATCAATTTGGTGGGCAGAGCAGCAGATAACTGAAATCTGTTTCTTAATAAAAATTTGTACAGCATATGCCAAAGATGTAACTTTCAACATGGCAAGTCTCTTTGGGACTTCCATTGGGCAAGGCGTTGTTAAAATCTCCTACCTGTGTGTGTGTTCCAAGATGCTTTCTCCAAATGTTTTATTACAAATTTACTGTAAGACAGACTTTCTTTCTGTGTCTGTGTATTCTCATTATAATTAATTTTTACATCAGAGTGAGCACATTTTAATAAAAAAAATAATGGGAGTTGTTAAGTGGGTGTTGTAACCTTTTGATTAGGTGTCAGTAGACCATACTGATAGGATAATTCTCAGGTCTGGGAATTCCTTTATATGATGTCCCTGATCCCATTAATGCTTACAGCAACTTTCAGTTTAATATTATCTGTGAACTTAATTAATTTTGTTATTCCATCAGATTACTTATGAAATTGTTAATTAAAATCTGAATTAGCAATGTTGTCTATACTTCCCTACCAAAAATACAGTGCTAACTAGCCCTAAAAACAAATATATTTTTATATTTTTACTATCTTGAATGACCTGTATGAATGACTGAGACTATCGCTTTTTCTTTTAAAACATTTTAAGCAATGACACGCAAACTGTTTTTTACATTTTTTCGTCGAATACTTCTGACTTGCTATATGGTGATACAATAGAAACCTTGGAGGACATTTTCAGTGAAAAACTAGAACTTCTGAAATACTATAAAATTCATGAACGAAGCAATAGAAAAATGTGAAGGAGATAAAGGTTAAGGATAAGGATATTGTAAGATTTGATTAGGTTGATGATTGCTTTAGAATGGAAACAGATTGGGGAGCCTGAGGTTTTTACTTTGTGAAGTTTGGGTTGTTTTTTTCCCTGAATTCAGTATGTTTTAGAAATTAGCTGTGATATTGTTTCGTCTTTTTATCCCTCAGATTTCTGGAGCATACTTCTTTAGTACCTTCTGGAGCATAAAATCTCCTATCTTGAAAAGTTCTTCTCTGTTAAAATTAAGTGGCTGTATCCCAATTGTGGTTTGCTCTTTCCTAGCATAAGATAACCACAAATAATAGCCCATTTCTGGTGGTTTTACACTGCTTCAGCATTTAGTAAAATTAAAGCATTTTGTTGAATTTTTTCGGAGGTATAGTTTTATAGCATACTCTGTCAAATCAGGTTATTTCTTGCAAAGCTATGATGTGCACTGTTTTCCTGCTTGAGTAGATACTGCATGCCTGCTTGAACAGAGTTTTATGCAGAGGGTATTTCTCAGTGGGAATGCAGCCAATTGTAGAAATATTTCCTGATTTCATGGTATAATGTATGATGCTAAGTCATGTTAGTATAAGTTGAAAAAAATGTTTTTTCACATCTGAATGCTTTACAGTCTTTAACTGGAAGCCAAAGGTTAGCATTCATGGCTTCATAGCTATACATTCGAGATTTAGCAACAATGGAATAGAAAATATTTTTTTATTATGAATATTTTGATAGTGTATAAAAATACAAATAAGGAAGAATGTAGTTTAAAGTGAAGGCTGTTCAGTGGAGTAGGAGTATTTATTTCCCTATGCACTTTTTATATAGCTTTCTTTTATATAACTTTATTGCTTTTTTTTATATAGCTTTATTGATCTTTATATAGATTTCTTTGAAAAATGTATAATTTTTCTAAGATATGCTCACCAAAAGACGCAATAAATTAATTCTAAGCTTTTCTGTACAATGAGTATTAGTTTTATCTTAGTACGGAATACCAAAGAACCTTTGTGCCTGGCATTACCACAGGTATGCTGTGCATTTGCCTATATGGTAACAGGTCAAAGCTGACCTGTGTCTTGACAAATTGGATTATGAGCTATATTGAAATCAAAATTTACATCTCTGCATTAGTACTATGACGTGTGCAACCAATATACTCTTTTATATTTTGAAGTTTTTTGTTTATTTCTCAACAAACCTTTCAGCCTGAACTAAGAACTGTGTTATCACAGAGGTTATGGACTGGACCTGTGGCCCAAAGTACAAGGCAAAACTTGCTAAAAATTATTCAGTCTTGTAGGCATCTCCTTAACCTTCACCAGTTATTTAATTTTGTATTAGTTCCTCCTTTTTATAATAGGGTGACAACACTTCTGTAATCACCATGGATATTGGAGGAGGGTGAAGGGAAAATCAGTAACATTTTCTCTGAGTGTAAGGCACAGCCACAAACCCATTCAGATGGGCAAGCTCTATGCAAAAGATTTGGCTCTAGCGCAGCTAGCAGCATTGTAGCTGCAGCATTTTAGCACTATGCCCGTTGTAATTAATTTCTCATGAGAGTCAGTAGGATGGGTACAAAAGTATGCTCATGATGCTAGAAGTTACCTTGGTTATGTCTCTATGTTCCCAAGAGTCCCAAAGCAAGGAGGTTTTGTATGACTATCTTCAATAGATACTGTAGTGATATATTATTCATGCAAACTAAATTTTGATGCTCCTAAATTTTCATTCTAGTCTTTCTTGGAAACTTTCCTGTAAATTTAAATGATGGACAGCATACACTAGGAGGTATTTCCTAAGGAGATGCTTTTTGCAGAGGCAGTCCAATAGACACTAAGAGACAAAAGTAGCCAGTTTAGGGTGACTGGGTTTTTTACCAGCTGTCAAGGTTTATACATTTTAAGACTAGACATCCCACCATTTTGAATAGTCAACTTTGCATTAGTCCTCAAAAATATGTAATAAATATCTTCCAAAAAGAACTGTGATGAAAGAACAGACAAATGCAACACCAGCCATCTTCACAGCTGTTTGTTCCCATACCTCCACATTTAAAAGAATGGGCATCAGAATTGTAAAAACTATTCTATATTGACCTGATCATGCTGAGAGGTAAAGCTGTCTTCTCTCGATATTAGCTGGTCTTTGCTTTACAAAATCCAGGCTACTGTAATCCATGTTTGCCAAAGCACAGTGCACTAAGAATTCATGCTAAGTCACTTCTCTCTGCTGACCTTCTGTCCTTCTTGAAGTTAATGTTTTCCATATTTCTTCCTCCTTGTTTTAGAAGTATTAGTTGTATCTTGTCCCTAAATGCTTGAATCTCCATGTGGCTGTATTAACATGTATTTTGTCTGAATTTGCCCCACTTACCAGCAGTCTATCTAGTATTTGTCTTTCTCACCAGCTAACACTGGCAGAGCCCCAGTCCAGGATGATGTCTTAAAGAAGTATGGTTGAGACATGTCTTAATTTTTTCAGTCAAAATCCAGTAAAGTATTAAGTAAGGTGCTCTACCAAGTTGAAATGTGGTGTACGTAAACACATTTTCCTTTGTCAGCTGCTAAATTTAAAGTTATCTCAGAGAATGAAACGGTATTTCTCAGATAAAATACATTTTTCATAGTATCATGTTGACTCAGCTGATTAAATTCCTAAGTTTTAATTCTCTACTAGTTACATCCAATATAATCTTCTAATATTTCTTTTTTTTTTTTCTGATTGGTTGTTTTGTTGCCTGCATTTTATACTGTCTCAACTGATCTGCAGTCAGTCCATTTGCCCTCTTCAGATATTGGTACAGCATTAGAACCAGAATTTCTCCACTAATTCCCACTGGTATTGAAAATGAACATGGTCATTGGAGATTCTTCCTAGGCAGCTTTTTCACTTTTGAAAAAATGAATTAATGTTCAGTTCTTTTCTGCAATACCAAAAAATTCTCAGCTGTTTGTAAACATTCTCAGAGAATCATAGAGTCAATTAGGTTAGAAAAGACCTTTAAGATCATCAAGCCCAACCTTTTTGTGATGATTATTGTTACCTACAGAACTTTGATGCTGTAAAATAGTGAAAACATAGTAAGACGTGGTTCTCACCTCAAGGATTTTACAATATACATCATTTGTCAATCGTGTATATTCACACATATCATGTATGTCTCACCTACAAATAAAACTTTTCTCATCTATAGCTAGAAACTGTGAAGTTACATTATCTCTCTCACAAGAGAGAAACAGGGGACCGACAACACAATTCTCCTGCCCCGAAGTAAATGGCATGGTGAGCACTAATTCAACTAACCTGGAATGATCCCTATGTCTTAGTGGCCCAAGAAAATTGTTTGGGTTTTTAGTATTTTGTAGTCTACTGGCTAGCTTAGTTTCCACTGTTGTTAGCTGTTTCTGTACCACTGGAGTTGGGACTTAGATAGGCGCACACTTTCCCCCTAGCTGCAAGTCAGCAGAGACTCAGCGGTCCATTGGTAACATGCATATTTTATGTCTAGATGAAAGCAAGGGTCTTATGCTTTTTTTATGCACTTTAACTTGGTGTGTCAGGTTGCATTCATTTTGCAGTCGTGATTTTTGAGAAAAGGAGTTCTTTCAGTAATTGCTAGTAATCTTTACGTTTACATGGGACCATGTGGAATTTGGTAGAGGTGGTCCATTCAAGGGTTGGTCTGACATACATTACAGAAATCAGCTGAAAATTTGGATCCAAAGTGAATCCAATGTCAGCTTTAAAATATACCAATATATTGTGTCTAATGAAAGAGAGAACTAAATATCAACAAGCAACAGCCATGGTAATTAGCTTTCCAGGTGGAGAACTATTACCAGATCAAATATTGCATGCAATCTTCAAATTAGTTCTAATGTAATTGAGAAAATGAAAATTTCTTAAAATAAATAGATACAAAACCATTAGTCAAATATAGTATCCATACTAATTTCTGCTGCAATTAAGCAGAATAATATCATATGGTCAATTTTAAGGGATGCTTTAATGACGGAACTGAGTCTTAGAAACTGCTTTTGAGGTCATCTTGGATTCCTTCTAGGAACTCTGAAAACAGTAAGATTGGATCTAGCACATACCATCCCTCTGAGCTTTTATGTGTATAGTTAGTTTGAGCTGCAATCTTTGCATAAACCCTGAAAGAGGAGGAATGTAGAGGAAGAGCAGGGGTATGTGTACAAAACAGTGTCACATTGAGACACCAGTATGAATATTGTGGTTTTGGATCATTGGATCCTTGGTCTCTGTGTAAAGTAGAAGTTACGGGACAAATATCTGAGTGAGAGTGACCATCGATGTGTCTAAAAGACTGTGCAGATTCCAAATGAAAAGCAGAAAAACCTTTACAAAATTAAACGTAACTTGCGAATTGCAGTTGAGGATTTTATGACCGTATAAAAGTAGAGTGTTTTTATGGTCACAAAAAAAATTCTGGAAGGTGGCTGTATACACATTTCTGTCAAACTTAATTGTATTTTGGCACTTATATTTTATCTTTATGTCAGTTTCTCCTTATCTGTCTAAAAAAGAAGCAGCAAATAATTTCTGAGAAATTATCTGGTATGTTATTCCACAAACTGCATCTCTAATCTTTAAAAAAAGAACAGTGTGGGCAGATGATTTCACCTAAATAGAGGTTTTTTTAGGAAGTCAGGGGACTCCATGTGGGCGTAATGATCTACATTTATGCACCTGTGGACCTCAAGACTGAGGCAATTTAAGGCATTAAGAGCTTTATTTGTTTGAGTACTTCCATTAATTTTAGTAAGGGTATTCACAGTAATAAGGACCTCATGCTCAGAAGTGTTTGCAAGATCAGCCCCTACAGTATTTAAATGATTGTGCAGTTCTGTCACGTTCACCACTGAAATGTCTTCTTCTATATTTTCTTGAATAAACACCTGATGCAGTTGCAAGTGTGTCTGAAAACAGTGGTCATCTCTTCTGTATCAACATTTGTTGAGCGTGTCAGGCCACATATAGCATACAGGACTCTGTCATTCTTCAGTTTTCTCCTCTGCTTCAGGGAAAGCCCAGCAACAGTGACAGCGATACCTGTTGGTAAACAGATGATCTCCGAATGCTGACAGCTGTACTATAAAATCCCTATCACGAATAACCTTGCTGTGCTATTTGACTTTGCAAGGATCGTCTGTCCTTCTCTAAATTGAATGATTGGATGGAAATTGTCATTCTTAATATGTTTACCTTCCACTTAATAGCAATCCCATTATGAATGCTGAAGACAATGCAGCCACACGCTTGGGTTTTGTTACAGTTCATCAAAGAAAATACTCCTACAATGTCAGAGCTCCTCTGTGGCAGACGGCACTAGGAGCTGCTTAAAAACCTGCCGCGAAAGAGGGAATCATTTAAAGTCAGTGCAAAAAGATTAAAGGGAGAAAAATTCAAACTGGGACTTATCTAAGGCCAGAAAATGCCTCTAGGTACCATCTGCAGAATGTCAGTATTTTGCGCTGTCTGGTAATATACTGTCTGAGGTCTTCCAGTAATCAGGGCTTCTCCTCCCCTGGCACCAGCACCCCCCTGTTCCTACCACTAGGCTTCATTGTTGTAACAGTCTAAAGACAATAGAAAGACATTTTCAGAGATATTTTTGCTTTCATGAGACTTCTTTAGCCAATTTCTGCCTTTCTGTTGAAGTTAAAAGCACTGTTGGTGGTGGAATCTGTATTGCCGACTGCAGTTTTGAATAACCCACATTTTATCTGGCTAGTTGCTAAATGCAAAGAGAAGTCAGACAAGTGCAAACTATAGACAAAAATCTAATAAAATGGCCAGAGTACATGTGATGTGACATATTGTTGCCTGCTTTTTAGAACCTCTTATTCCAGTGGATGATTTGCATTGATACGAACACTTTTATTACTAAACTGTGGGCAATGTCACGGTCACAAACGTGGGCTGGTGGATTTTGTGGCAGTTGTTAGGCTCCATGTACACTTTGTGAAATGCTGGGTCTGTGCATCCTGCCGATTTCAAGGGCAAGCCAGGTTTGATGAGCCATTCAGCAAAGGTCAACTCAGTGATTATTTTTTATCTCCTCTCATCTGGAGCTAGAAAGATAGTTAAAAAGTCATGTTTTGTTGAAATATTTTCACTGTGGTTGTTTATTTCCTGCATCTTTGAGTTGCAAAGAATTTCCGTGACTGTTCATTCTTGTTTAATTCCTGACCCACACCTCTCTTTTTTTTTTTTTTTTTTTTTTTTTTTTTTTTTTTCCTGTCACGTAAAACATGAAATCAATGCTGCATTTTATAGTCAAAAAGCTGTATGGACTCTGCTTTTTTTAGTTGTCTGGAAATCCCTCTATTTGTATCATTAAAGTGGCATTTTCCACTGCATTTTGATAAATTGGCAGATTATTTTTAAGGCTTTCTATATGCTTTTTCTATCTTTGAGTGCAGGGCATTCTTGTCTTCCTGATTATACAGATTATATGTTTCTAAGCTTTTATACAGCTTTAAGTTCAATTAGAAGCATAATAAATTATAGTAGATGAGCAGCAACACCATAAAATCGTATAAATTTCTAACTGTGGTAACAGATTCTCATATTGAATGGAAATACAGGCTGAAATACTGGCTAAATTTTAATCTATTTCAGTGGATTCAGTTTCCCCATAGTTAATGTTCAAAATAAAGAGATCATATATTAACAAGGGTAAAAAACCAGTAATATTTTATATTTTTAGCTGCAATGGGAAACTGAAAAATCTGTAGATAACTTAAAAACCTCTTTTTCTGCTGTGTTATCACATACACAAGGTGAAATAAGGCACTAATTAAGGATACTTAGGGACAGAATTTCCTTATTTATGATTTCATATTTTTGACACCTTTCAAACTCTCATTATGAACTTCTGAGTTTATTTTCATTCCTAACACTTACTTGTAATTTTTAAAGAAGTAAGAGTCTCAGAAATCATCAAATGAAGTTTGAAATGGAAGTTGAAATGATTGTAAAGAAGTAGTGTGAACCTATGGAGAATAAATCATAGCCATTTACAAATGAGGACTGCTTTTGCTTTTAAAGTACAGACTTAACATTTACTAGGAACATACTTCTTGGTTAAGCACAAGTAGTTATACATTAAATTGAAATAATGTCTTTTTTTCAGATTCTGTGAAATCCTCATGTTGCTTCTTGGAGGTGATGTTGGCAAGAGCAAGTTGAGCTGTTTCTGTGTTTTCAAGGGTTACTAGAAATAGTAGAGGCAGCCAGGTGTGGAGGTTAAAATAAGGATGAAACAACTGATTGATGAGGCATGATACACAAAAGGGGAAAGAAATAGGTTTCTGCCTTATCCAATAGATTGAAACAGTTTCATGTGTAAGGCTGGTGCAGAGAAAAACACTTGGGGTCAATAAGGGGTTTTTTGCATTCCTGGGAGAGATAAATATTCCATTTTTTTTTTTTTTAAAGAAAAAGTACTGAAATTTCCATTTACAATGCAATCTGATGAAGCTTAAAGCAACTTATAACCTTTATACCAGAAAACACTTTATTCATGGGAAAGCAAATGCAACTGAAAACTGAAAGCCATTCACTGTTACGATAGCCAGCTGAGGATGGGAATTGTAACAGATGGGATTTTTTGAGTGTGTGCATGTGTGTCTTTATGGTGCTACCTAAATGAGTCCTGTCAGGAAGTCTTCTTCCAACTGGAAGAGTACCTGCAGAACAATAGCTATATGTAATGGATATTAGCTGGAAACAGTCTGCAGCCCCAGAGCTGAGAAACACAGAGGGCTTGAAGAAGGACTTTTTTCTCCCATTCTGAGGGAAAAGCCAACTTTTCCTTCAGTTTCTTTCAAAACAGTGTAACAGAGTAACAGTGACATCCAGTGGTTGGCTATTTCAGATGTATAAATCACTGTACCAGGTAGTATTTCAGTGAGTGTACTCCTGCCAGTGCTTCAGTTAAAGCCCTTCCCAAGGTTCCCTTGGGTGGGAGGTGAGGGGAAACACAAATAAACCTTGTAGCAAAAGAGATTTACTCCGGGATTTTCAGCAAGTGTTGTGCTGAAGTGGAAGAAAATTCTTTATGATTTTAAATCCAAAAAGCATTCTCTGTGTGTGTGTGTTCATTTTTGTGGTTTAAAATCTGCTCATGCAGCAATGGAAGGCTGTTACTTACTGCATCATGACTTTTTGAGTTTTACTTTGTATCTGAAGTTCACCACATAAATGTGCAGCTGTGCGCAAAAAAGACATTTGCCTCTGCCATCTGCAATTAATATTCTTCTTGTTGAATAGGGGAGAGAGAGAGAAGATAATGGGAAGAATTTTTAATTTCTTTTCTTTGTGGTATGACATATGTTTATTCTATTGACTTGCTAAACTAAAGGGTCTGTTATTAAAACATCCCAGTAAATGCATTCATTCTATACTGTGCAACTTGTTCGGTAATTTTTTGGCTGTCAAAGCTTGAATGAAGCTTTTAAGCATGAAAAGAAATTTACTGTTGTTCATCCAAACCAGTCACGTTGGAAGGCATCTCAAACACAAATTCTTCCCAGTTTCTTGCTGTGCAATTTTTCTTTTAGGCTTGTGGGCTCCCATTCTCAACAGACGATGTCAGCTAGTGATGTAAACCTAAATAGCTTTTATTATATTAACAAAAATAACCTAAACAACTATACTTACTTTTACTCTTATCTCAAGTTCTGTAGTAGTCTTCCATTAAGCGCTTTCAATAGTAATGATCACCTTGGTCAGTAAGGAGAAATAACAGTGGAAGTACCTTTCTGTACCTTCCTTGCTATGGTAAAAGGACGGTAAAGATTTTTTGGTCCACCCAGTAAGGCATCTTTGTTCTGAAATGCAAGAGTATTTGAAACATTTGAGTCTAAGTTTTGAAAAGGTCAAAGTGCTGGTACATTGCTTCTGAGTTGTGTTGGTGGTCATTCCCAAAATAGTGCACAAACTGATGAAGATAAGATAGATGGCAATGCCTACACAGTAATAAAGAAGTGTTGCCTCATGGTCCTCCTTGGTAATGTAACTCAAGAAGTCAACACACTGCAAATCAAAACAGGCCATGTCCCCATAATTTCAAGACAAATACTGGGAAGCCTATGAATTTTATTACCAGTCAATGACGTAAGAAACATTGATTTCATTTTGAGAAAGCAGCAGTATGTTTTTGTTCTCTCATTTTTGCGTATTTTCCTGCTTCTCTATGTACCCTGGTGCTCCTAGCTGTTTAGAAAACTTCTCGTTATACATTAGGGAGAAAAGCTTTGAACACAGAAAGTTCTTGTTTCGACTGTGTGTGCAATGAACCATTTACTGAGGAAGTGTCTGAGAAGACATATCAGCAGTTTTTTAGGGGCAAATCTTCTGTCTGCCCAAGCCTTTGTACAAGTTCAGGCTGATTTAAAAAAAATATTATCTTATCTATCAGATTTATGCAGTTTGATGATTAATTTAATTTTTTATCTACCTTTCAGTTCAAAATTTAAGTAAAACTTGGTGTTCTTGGCTTCATTTGTCATTAGGAAGTGAATCATTCAGTGCAGCCAGGTTGGTGAGCTTCTGGGGAGACACACTTCAGGGCTGATTTCTCATGTGTGAGAAAGAGAGGTGGTTGGCTTGCTCCAGTACTTCAGTAGATGGAGACATCTGTCTGATGAAATTCTTTTAATATGAAGTATCTAAGTTTCTTCAGAGCGTATAAGGCATAGGAGGTATATTCCAGAAAATCCCTTTTATCAGTTGCAGTTAAAGTAATACTTTGAATAAAAGAGGGTTTCCACTTGAATTCCAGGTATTGCTGGTTAAGATTATCTTCTACTCAAAATACTATCAATTACTTTTCTTCTGATTTCCAAATCAATTGCAACAGTCCAATGGAACTATTTCCTTCAAAGCAATTTAATTTAGGTAATGTAGAAAGAAAACCCCTCTTGATACTTGAAAAACAATTTATGCTGTGCATCAACAAAACTGATTTACAAGATAAAAACTCGCTAAAGATAATCTGATTTCAGATAGCTTTACTGTAACAGCTATAGTCATACAGTTCCTTCAAATCTGTAAAATAAAACCTTTGTATTTTGAAGCACGGGAGTGTTAGATAAAGTTTTTATGTGAACAACTTGTTAACAGAAGGCTGGAATGATTCTAGCCTTGCAAAGGCTAGAACAATGATCTACACATGGGGAGCAGTACCACCCTGACTGTCAGAATTATTCTGGGCTGCCATGGGCAGAGAGGAAACTGTGGGACTTTGGGCAACCAAACCTAGGGGTCTTACCTGTGGGATTTCTTTTATCAGCCTGACATTTCAACCCGTTTTTTCCTCTACTTGCTTAGTACAAAATGAAAGCAGTGAAATGCAAAAGGCTGTTGATGCACCAATAAATCACCTCGTGAATTGTCTTTATTTAGCAATGGATAGGAAAACACTCTCTAGATTTCAATATATCTATATAATTCTGATTTGGTAAGCAAGAGCACTTGCTAACCAGTCTCATGCCAAAACTTTCTTGTCCAAATCTACAGCACAGTCAACCAAAATTCCTAGCACAAGTTATAATTTAATAAACATGTTGGGTGGTAAGGGCGTATTTCAGGGGTTATTTTAGGCTACCTCAGTCCATTTAACTGTGTTTTCCTGACTTCTTTGGATTGCTGTAGCATACAGCCTGTTATTGATTCAATCTGTTTCAAAGTTGGCATAACTAAAACACAGTTCTGCATGAATCTTTTTTTTTTTTTTTAGTCATGTGAAAAACTTCAGATATTTGCTTCTTTCTTATTTTTAACCTTGAGCTTTGACCTTTAGTGACAGTTCAAATTTAAAATCACTTCCTACTGAATAGCATCAGTAGAATGATTGAAGGGAACTGGAATCCATGCTGTTTACTCACTTAGCTGTCAGAAAACTTCCCTTCAAGGGAAGCATTTCAATTAACATTACACAAACCGCAATGGCAGTGGAGACCAGCCTGAAGCTATATATATGGATGTCAGTTAAATTCAGATGTCAAACTTGGCTTTTAATTGCAGACCTTCCACTGAAAATCAGTGGTGTTTGAAGCATGCTGGATATTTTGGCTTCACATCAGTAACCCGTGATATCTGAAATTGAAGCAAGAGCTTCAGGTGAAGGTACACACACAGGCTCTGTGCACTTCGAACTGTAAATACTAAAGGTGAGATAAACACACGGGAAATAAGTGTTCATTTGTTCATCATCCAGGAAGTCTAATGAGTAAACAGTCTTCTGTTCCCTTCACCGTATCTTCCAATGATGGAAATGGCATTCTGGGGGTAAATACGGGGTAAAGGTACTGAAAAGGACTTTCAGCTCCTCCAGCTGTAACCTCTGAATATCCTGCTTGAGTCTGAAAGCTCACAACAAATGTTTCTCAGATTTCTTAGAATATTTTTGAGGCACTTTTGAGTCAGTGTTGAAAGAAAGGAGAACCATCAGGATTTCCAGACAAGGGTGAATAAATTGTCAAGTTGGCAATAATATAGTTTTGCAGAATCCTCCAAAATTAATTATTTTAATTGTTTGAGTAAACTAAAAGAATGACAGTTCCCCATTCAATTCAGTTGGAGAGAACATTATTCTAGATAGAAACAAGTGACTTTGCTTTCTTGCTTATTGAGTGTTGTGCTCACTCTTCCTGTTAGGCAGCATCATAGTATCACACCACTCAGTTAGCTTACTGATATATGCATTCGTTAACAGTATTCTCAATACTTGAGAGTTTTCCTTTTACATTGGAAAAAGAAGAAACTTTATCATTCAACAGCATAAATTTACAGATGGAAATACATAATTTCCAATCACAGATGATTTTCAATTTTTGTATTGTGCCAGTTTTTCCAGATTGGGTATGATGAAAAATGTCTTTACCAAAAGGGTTGTCAAGCATTGGAACAGGCTGCCCAGGGAAGTGGTGGAGTCACCATTCCTGGAGGTATGTACAAGACACAAAGAAGTGGCTCTTGAGGACGTGGTTTAGTGGTGGACTTGACAGTGCTGGGTTAACAGTTGGACTCAATCATCTTAAAGGTCTTTTCCAACCTAAGCTATTCTGTGATTGTATTCGTAGCCAAGGCGCAGTTAGATGTTTTACGTTTTCCAGATTTGTCCCTTTCCCTTGTCTAAGACAAAAATAATTTCTTCTCTGAACGCTCATTGCAGTTCTAGGGCCACAACAGCAATGCACCTTTAATATTTAAAACCCTCATTGCTGAAACAAAACTATGGCTGAAAGCACTGAGTAAAATCAGCCTGACATGCTACCTGGAAAATACACCTTTGGAAACAAAGGGACATGTAAAACATTGCAACCCACAAAGTCAGTTAGGAAAGACTTTAAAGTGAGGGTGTTCAGCTACATAACATCTAGAGCTTTGCTTTACTAAATACCTAAGGACATTTTTTTTTCCTAATTTATGCAAAGATGCTGAAGCCTCCTCAAGCCTCCACAGCAGACCACCTTTGCTAGCAACCAGTTGTGTTGCTGTAAGCAGATGCCCTGCATGGTGTGTTTGGTAGCAGCAGCTGGGATGCCCCAGGGAGGATGGAGCATTCCTCCTTACACAGAAAGATGGTCAAACCTTGTTTCTGCTGAGCTTTCTGGACAATGAAATGTTAAAATAATTAGAAGTCCTTAAAAAATAGTGTCATTCTAACCAAATGATGAAACCTGGGCAATCAAACACAGCAGTCAAGCTTCCCCAAAACTTTTTTCATTAAAATCAAAAAAGAAAAAATAAAAGGGTCTCCTTTGGAAAAATTTGGAAGGATTAGAGTAGAGGCAATTTTCGTGAAATGGAGCTTAACGTAAAACTGATTGTTATTAAGGAGTTTCAGTTCACAGGGTGAGATACACAGTGCTTGTCAGAAGTGTGGATGTGCTTAAATTTGTGATAGCAAACCCTAGGACAGCAAGGACTAAATCCGGATCTAAAGTAGTTTCTTTTAGTTCAGCAAAGGAAGGAAAAATGTCAGGAGTACCAATCCAGTGCACTTAAGTAAAGCACTCATCTCTCTCCACTGACACTATATGAAAGTAATAATTAAAACCCCTAGTATCTGCATCTTGAGATTCTGAGATCTGGTCTGTTTGAGAACAGGAGCCCAGCAGCAGCAGAGTCAGGCTCATTCTTTATATATGTATTGGTAAGGTCACCATATCCCACAACATCTGCATGAGGACAGGTGGCTGGAAAGCTTACCCACAAGCACAAACATGGCTTTTTGGTCTTTGTGGGTAAGGGTACTTCTGCACCCACAGGACAGATGTCTACCTAAACTTTTCAAAGAGACAGTTAGGCTCCTGATGAATTTTAATATGCACAAAGGAAATGGTACTGGGAAGTAGCTGCAATAGCTTCAATTTCTGGTGATGGAGGGATTTCTAAGCACAAAATTTAGTTTTGTTAAAATTTTGAAGTCTTCTTCCCCTGCAGTGCATATTTGGTTCATATTCTTCAATGCAGAGTAGCCCACGAGAACCATTTCTCTATTTGTGTAGAGGTGGGCATATATATGTTTACGCCAGTATTTTTCATCAATGAACATACCTACATCTATCTGTGGAGAAATAATCTTTTAAAACTATCTATTATTTCCCACTGATAACAGAAAAAATACTCTGTACTATTTACCTTCCTCATTACATGCAGGTGAACATGTTTTCTCATTTCCTTTTCAGAACTCATTTGAAAAAGGTGCTGATAAGGGTTAGATATAATGTTAATTGGGTTATATTGTATTTGCAAGAGAGATGGATAAGGAAGACCTTGCTCTGAAAAAAGAGTGAAAGTGACTGCATGCCCCAGACTTCTCACTGCTATGATGATGTCATTTATCCCAAAAAGTTATAGGATGTTTCACTTACAGGAAAAGTATTGTTGGCTTCTTACTCAAACTCTTTTGCCCTGCCTTAATGACAAACAGTGTTGGCAAATGAAGTTTATACGTATTTAACTAGGTGTTTCTCCACTTATCATAGAATCATAGAATGGTTTGGGTTTGAAAGGACCCTAAAGATCGCCTACTTCCAACTCCCCTGCCACAGGCAGGGACACCTCTCACTAGACCAGGTTGCTCAAAGCCCCTGTGTCCAACCTGGCCTTGAACACTGCCAGGGACGAGGCAGCCACAGCTTCTCAGGTGAACCTGTGCCAGTATGTCACCACCCTCACAGTAAAGAACTTCTTCTTAATATCTGATCTAAATCAGGTAGCTTTAGATTAGCTTGTTCTTAAGGTTAAGAGCAATCCTCACTGGCATCATGCTGGGATTCAGCTGCCTGCCACTCATTTTTGTCACTGGGCCATAGTGGCTTTGGGAGAAGCTACTGTGAGCTACAGGGGGCCCGAGAGCTACTGGACAGCATTTAGGTTACTTCAAGTTAAACTGTTCTTTAGAAAGTCTCCAAATTCAAGCAGTTGAAGCCCTCATTCAGGTCTTCTGTTGAGTGCAGGGTTTACTTCTCCATCAAGGGAAGGCTGAGTTGTTTTTGTTTGGTATGGATTAATCCTTCTGAGGCAGTTAAATTGGGTGTTGTCTGAGAGTCAGTTCAATCAGCTGGAAATGGATGGCATTAAAACAGCCTTTTCTTCTCTTGTAATTACTAGCATCCACTCTGTTTTACAGATTGAGAGATTCCTTTAATAAAAAAAGTATTGGTTCACGTTTCAACTTGCTAGAAATTGCATGATAAAACTAACACATTTACAAACAAGACATTAGTTTAAGGAATTCTTAGGAGCTTCATGTAGCAAAATGAAGCAACAGCTTTGCAGACATGACTGATCTAACTTACGGGCTTTCTATCCCAAGTGACATCCAAAAAACCCAAAAGCATGGCCATACACACATGCAAAATTAATTTTTTATGTAGGTAGGGACAACTCGCACCTTATGTGAAGCTTTACTCCATATAATTAGTTAGGCTGCAGCTGGCTGAAAATGAAGTAGATTATTTATCCCCATGTTTAAAAAAAAATGTTTGGGCTTACAGAAGGTCTGTGTGGTTTGTGTCTATAACTATTCGTGTAAATGTTTCTAGTCTTCCTCCTATGTGTAACCCACAGGTGAAACAAGTTTCTTTAGTTTTTTTCTCCCCCTTGTCTGCAATTCCCTATGTTTTGCTTTAAGGTACATGTATAAGTCAGAAGTGAATGGGGTCTCAAATTCCCCTTTGTCTCTGTTCCTCAGCAAACGAGGTCACTTGGTTTACGTGAGCTGGAGCTGTTTCCGCAGCATGCCAACTCTGAAGCAGCAAATCTTTTTTTTTTGGCTGTAAAAAATCCAGTATGCCAAATCTGTAAGTTATTTAAGTCAAGATAAATGGCTTTGTAATTTGATGTTGCACTGCTGTACAAAGAGACTGTTTTCCCTTGTTTCCCAATACGCAGGGACAGTATATGTGAGAGCACCCAAAAGAGATGTGATTTGTCTAGTATCGATGTAAATAACACTGCTGTGTGTTGATCTTGAGCCACTGGGGCATTCTCAGCTCCTGGACAAATCTTTTATAATGGATTAATCAAAGACACACTCCTCAAATTTTGAGACAGGGGATGCAGTTTGCAGCTAAACCCACTGTGAGATTAGTGTGGAATTTGACAGGTCAGGAGGACTTTAAGTGTCTGGGCTGCCCTGCCCTGTGGTTTGAGCAGCTGGCTCAGGAATCAGATGCTTTTCTATAGGTTCTGGTTCAAGATCCTTATCCACCCTCATCGCTTCTTAATGAAAGGCTGAAGGGAACAGAAATATTTTTCTAATGCAGGTAATCAAATTGAAGTGTGCTTCTTGATTGCTGCATCAGTGTAGCCACACCAGTTTGCTTCTTATGCTTGCTATTACTGTGACCTTTCCCATATTTTCACATTTATAAATAACATTTAAGAAAAGATTAGTGATAGTGTTAAAGCAGTAAGTATGGGGTGATAACTGCCTGCCCAAAGAGATTAAAAGGATAAACGAATACCAACTGAGGGACTAGCACTAGCAGAACACCGTAATAAATTTAGGACCAGATTATTAGGGTGTGTGGAGAGGAAATGATGATAATCAGAAGTTCCTCAAGTGGCTGGCTCTGAAAAGTACAAGGCAGGAAGGGAGAAGGAGTTGCTAGCAATGAAAGCAATAAAATAAGGTTATTGCTAACAATGGTGAGATGTCAGGTGAAATATTGCTTGCAGGAGATAGTCGGATTAAGGATGATGAGAAACAATTTGAGGGAAAAGCAGCAGTGGTTTCTGTTGATGCCAGCTCAGATGCTACCAGGACTGCTCAGTGCCGTGGCTTTTAGGAGCTGCTCTTCTTCTAGAACATTGGTTGGCTTTATGCACATTTCCATTTGTCTCTGTTTCATGGTAAGAAATGCAGTGTTCTGCCTGAAGTTTCACTGGTAGCACTGGTTTCTGAGTTAGGTGGCCATGAGCCAAAGACAACTTGGAGATGAAGAGCATTCATCTTTTTTATAAAATTCTGTCCTGGGTTCAGCTACAGCAGTCATTTTTCTCCGTCTTAGTAGCTGGTGCAGTGCTGTGTTTTTGACTTTCAGTCTGGGAACAACGTTGATAACACCGATGTTTTTAGTTGTTGCTCAGTAATGTTTACTCTGACCAAGGACTTTCTCAGTCTCATGCTCTGCCAGGGAGGAGGGGAAGCCAGGAGGAAGCAGAGACAGGACACCTGACCCAAACTGGCCAAAGGGGTATTCCATACCACAGCACGTCATGCCCAGTATAGAAACTGAGGGCAGTCACCAGGAAGGCCCAGATCGCTGCTCGGGTTGGGCTGGGTATCGGTCAGTAGATGGTGAGCAGTTGTGTCCTCTCCCTTTATTATTTCCCTTATCATTATTATTGGTGGTAGCAGTAGTGGTTTGTATTATACCTTAATTGTTGAACTGCTGTTATCTCGCCCCATGGGAGTTGCATTCCTCCGATTCTCCTCCCCATCCCTCCAGGAGCAGGGGGAGGAAGAAGCGGGGGGAGTGAGAGAGCAGCTGCGTGGTTCCGAGTTACCTCCTGGGCTTAAACCACGACAAATCCATAAGCACCCAGGTACGGCACAGAGAGTACTGGAAGTGAAGGGGGACTTAGGAGAAGGAGGGAGTTTCTTCCACACCTAGATTTTCTTAAGATACTCAGATTGGTCGCTAAATCTCAGTCTCTAGAAAACCACATGTACATTAAAAGGTACTTACTAAAACTGATTCATGACCACTGTGTTATTCACCCTTCTATCTAGAAGATAAACTCTCTGTCCAGAAAGAAACTGTCTTCCGGCTAAACACAGCATCTTCTGGCTCTTTCAATGCACTTGCTCATGTGCTTTGGTTTCCAAAATACTGGGCAGCATGGGGTGATGATTAATAGGATGTTCTGTTCCATTAATGTGATTTTTTTACAGGGACAGTCCTAGTTGTTATTAAAGTCAGTGCCACATTAGAGTGGCCTTCAGTTCCCAGAGCAGAAATACTCTTGTCACTTGGTGTTTGGTTGCTGCATGTAAGTGAAAGTATTAGTCATGCTGTTTGATAGTGGAGCAAACTTATGGTTATGCTAATTAATAGTTTCTTGCCACAGGTTGAGAAGGCAAGATGAGACCTGTTAGCATGGACCTCTTCCAGTCTGTGTGCCACTGCATGTCCTGCTGGGAGCAGACACTGTCTGGTTTCCTCATCACATGCAAGCAGTGACCAGGCTCCCAATCAGATCTTCATGTTTGCCTTGCATCAGCTCACAGGTTTCCAGCCCCTGTGGACTGAGAACATTCATCTCTACCTTCCTAAAATTTCCTGTTGTATGCATGTAATATGTTATTGTATAATGATCTTAACTGTGAGTAAAAGATCCTAGGAAATAAATCATGTTAAGTATCGTATTTGGGCTCTTGCGGTACTTGGTGCACTCCATATAACTCCTTTACAGAAGAATAGGGGTACTGTTGTACATCTCCTGGAAAATTAATCGCTCTTAGAGCCTTGGAAACACCTCCCAGGCTGCAGTTGCTATGGTGATAGATGTGGTATGGAAATGGAGATGGATTGCCTGAGCAATACTAGCCAATCATCTTCTTAACTTCACTTTTTACAGACCAAACAACTGCCATTTGTTGGCTTTTTTTTATTTTTTCTTTTTTTCCTCTTTTACAAACTGTATTCACCCTGATCCTATAACTGTAGTCGTGTGGGCTGTATCCATGAGGTTTGAGTGCAAACCGTATGGTCACGGATCCAATGGTCCCTCTATATGAACACATTTTGGAGCATGAACCAGTGATTGTTAGTTAAACATACTTTTTTTTTGATAATTAATTTGTTCCAACATATAGGAATAGTTCTGGGTTTTTCCTCTGGTGCAGTGTGCACTTGGTGAAGCTGGGTTATAAACACCAGCACCGCTTTGAAACCCTGAGGTCCCCCAACACTAATTTTATTGAGGTGTTCACTCAGCATTTTTCTCAGAGAGAGGTATCTCTGCTGGCAGTACAGATCCCTGTGACACTAAAGACAAAATAAGAGCAGCTAAACATTCATTTGTGTAAGTTATTAAAGGACATGCTGCCTTACAGTCATAATATTTGGCCATGTATTTACCAGTCAGTGTTTCTTCCACAACAAATGGCTTTGGGGGTTTGTTCTGGAATTCAGCAATTAGCAAGGGATCAGTCTCCTGAATCAGATGATCTTAACGTCCTTTCCAACCCTAACTATTCTATGATTCTATGTTCTTTATGACCCATGTAAGAGCCCTAAGAGGGCAATTAATCCTACTTATTATCAGCATCATAGGTTGCAAAGGGTCACTCTGTGAAGGCATATCTTTCAACTCGCTACTCTACTGGTCATCTTTCTCTCTACTGTCTTCTTCTGATTATCAAGAAGACTTTATAACTAAAGTTATTCAAAAGAGATCCTATATATCCATTGCTACTGGGTATATGTATTGTAGTGTAGAGTATATGTCCTATGTTCCAGGAGCGTGTACTTGTAGTTACACCCTAAACAAACATGCACATAAATTAGTGTACATACACTCGATCGTTTGGGGATTTTTTTTTGTCTCCCTGGCAAGAGTGGAGCATTTTTCAGTGACAGCTAACATAAAGTAATTAATTGCTTTCTGAATAATTCCTGCAGATCTTTATGTTTGAAAGGCTTGGGTTATTTCCTGGAAGACTGGAAGGGTGTGAGAGGCTTCACATGAGGAACAGCAGCTGGAGTTGGAGCTCAGCAGGGGGGAGGCCAACATGGCACTAAAAGGTGCTCCCTGCAGCAGCCAGCCTGCCCTAATGTAGGTCACTGCCTGGAATGAAACTCCTCCTCGAGGCGTCTGTGGAAAAAAACAAAGAGCAGGAAAACTGGGCTGATGCAAACGTAGTCTGAGGAAATGTGACATTTACAACCACTGTTGTGGAATAGCACCATCCAAGGCCACCCAACAGCTGTCTAATATTGTGGTATAAGCAGAATACTGAGTGAATAAATAGCCTGTGACGATAGTAGTTAGCGCTACATGAATAAATACTCTGCAAAGAGTGTAGTTAGCAGTATATAGAGGCAAAAAAAATCATTTGGAGCAAGGACCCAGAGCAAAAGCTTTGCAGTTGTAATATGTTTTTGATGTCTTTGTTGCCAAAAGCTTCTAGACAGCTGGATAATGACTCATCAGAAAACCTCTTGGAGCAATTCCACAGTCCTGAGAACCCCTAGATTTGGGCTTTTTTTTTCCCCTAAAAAATGCCATCAACTATTCAGTTCCACACTGGTTGGCTCAGCAGCATGGATTAGCACAGGGAAAAGTCAAACCATATGAGGTTTTTATTTTGTCACTGCTCTTGAGAATATAGGGCAGCTCACAAAATGTGTCAGTGTGCAACACTTTGCTCCAGGAGTTCCACGAAAGTATTGCTCGGCACACAGCCACACAGGCTGGGTAGCGCAGCGCTTCATTTGCAGCTCTTAGGGTCTGAACAATAATTTTCGCTTCAGTTATTTACCCTCATCTGCAAAGAGTGAGAGCTGAATGATCCTTAGTGCACTGAACCAGGCAGAGGATTGTTACTCTTGTAGAATGCACTGCGAAACTGTCCAAACACCCCAGAAACAGACCAATTTTATGTCTTCCTGGAGTTAGCAGCATATTATCCACTTGCATTCAGTATATGTTAGAGTAGGAGAGCTCAGAAATTTGCAGGACAAAAACCTCACTGTGTTGCTTATGTACTTTGGCTAAGAGTAGCTTCGTTTCTGCAATAGCCTGCTGTTCTTTTATTTCCTTAACTGTAAATTGTATGCATCTGCACACTGGTTTGCTTCTGATCTGAGAATTTTCTCCTTATGTGTTCCACAAAAAGATGCTCATTTGCTCCCTTCCACACTTTCAGAAAAACAACATTAGTACTTTGTCCTGGTTTTTGGTGTTTTTTTGGTGGCTAAATCTGCTCTCAAATGTTGTGGGGTGATTGTCTCCAAAATGCTCATTTTTCTGCACTGAAAAATTATTACAAAGGTTGGCAATAGTCCTAGTCTCTGACTGTAAATCATTATAAAGTTTTTTTTCTCTATGTACTGGACATACACTGCAAAACCTTTGACAGGCTTTGTATCCCAGGTTCAACATTTAGCGTGTTGGCTGTGGAAGATGTCAGGAAGGATCCTGCACCTTTCTGTCCTGTTGTTTCCATTTATTTGCTGCTGCGTGGACATTGTCCAGATAGATGGATAGGCAAGAAGTCAGTGTTTTCACATCCATTTTATTGTTAAGTATTGCTATAGGTAAAAAAACCTGCTATTTAATAATAAGGACATTTTTCTGACAGCCATGGAAATCTGCAATATAGCTCAGGCTATGTTTCTGCTGCTGACTAAAAGTGGGCAGAAGCTAATCCTTCCTCTAAGGCTGATCAGGCATTCATGGGCCCATGAGACACAGGCATTTTCCGAGGCTGCATGTCTCTCCCTAGCCCTGCGCCCAGCCGATGCCCTCACCCAGACCTGGAGAAGCGCAGACCATTGGAAGTGACACTAAGGAATTTGATGAGCACAGGTAGGGAGGTGGTGCAAGTGATTAAAGAAGCAGGAGTGGTGCAGATAAAAAGAGTAAATTAGAGAAGGTGAGCATGGAAAGCTTTTTCTGAGTGGCTGTTTTGGAAGATGCAATGTGCCTTTGCTTTTACTTGTCACAGGGTTGATAATCTCAGGATCTGCTTTAGCTTGTGTTCCAGTAGGAAGATGGGAATAGCAGCATCGGTTGGATCTGCAAAGCAGCTAATAACATATAGCACAAAAAATTTCCTCAGTGTTATGCATTTCTGATTGAAATATATTAGAAAAGTACTGATATATTTAAGTGTAATCTTGGTAGAATTATAGAAAAGCTTAATTTAAGCTGCTATTAAATTTTGCTAAACAGAATGACCAAAAATGCATTCAACCTCAGCCATATGTTGTTTTAAAAGCGGTAAGTGATTAAAAGTGGAACAGTAGGTTAATTCTGTCTCTATTTCTTATGGTACTATAAATAGTGTAATAGGAATTTTAAGACTGTTATACTGCAAAAGTTTAGCACAAATCAAAACTAAGTGTCTTGGGTTTACACAAATTTCTGCTATAGGATTAAATAGAGTATTAGGACTTGTGGTCCTGTGTAGTGCTCTTTCTTGGTGCTAACCGCATAGATCTGTTAAGAAAGAAGTCCTGCAATGACAGAAATGCAGTTCTTTGTTGAGTCCTTGATATGTATTTGCACTATCTAACTGTGGTGGTTTCAGGCTGGTTTGTGAAACTCCACTGCCATGAGACTTCTACTGGTTCTTCTCTTGTGGGGAATTAATGTGGGATCCTTCAACCATCTGCTCAGCCTGGCTGAAGAGTGACCCTATAGACAAGGAGTTTGTGTCAATAAAGATCAATGAGCCTTAGATCAACTTGTAGTATGAGGAAAACAGAAACACAGATAAAAACCAAATTTAATGGAACAATAAGAAGGGACTTTAAAAAATGTAAACCAATGCAAGACCTTTTTTAAACTTTACAATCTATGTTCTGGCTTTAGAACAGCTGCTGTAATCTTATTTTTATTTTTTAATGGCACAGCTGACCTAGTTCCTTTCACTGTCACTCACATCATGTGCAGCTAACTTACTCATGCAGAGTAGTATTTTATGAAAACAGTTATCACTTTGGAATAAATATCTCAGCTATGAAAGCAGAGGATAGAAATGTATCCCACTCCAGGCATTTTGCCTTAGATTAGATTTCAAATGTTATAAATTTATGTGTTTTGACAGTTTTCAACAGTCTTTATCAGTGACAAATATAGATGGGGTCATCTCTCTGTTTGCTTACAGGAGCCTGCATGGATAATACCTGGGATACTTCACAGAGTACCTATCTTCAAATGATGATATTATTAATTACAGTTATTTATATATTTTAGTTTAAATATATGAGTGCCCTCCCAGTGTTAGGTATACTAATTAAGGTTATGAATATTTATAAGCATTTGCAGGCTGGGGCTTTGTTATCCAAGTTGGTGGAGAGATTTAAGACTCCTATTTTATTTCATGTAAAATAAATATAACAAGCACTCTCCTAGGTGCTGTATGTAGGGTCTCTGTTTTCTCCATGAAGAACAGTTCTTCTGTAACTAATGTATCTGCAGCTTCGGAGCCTTAGAAAGAAATAGAGTGCCCAGCAATAGGGATTCAATTCAGATGAGATTGATACAGCTGATATAGTAATTGAATGTTCCTGATTTTCATTTTAATAAAATAAATTATAGCTCATAACATTTTATGTTTCATTAAGTAATTTCATAAATGAGAGTCATGAATATTATATTTAGACAAATAAAACATTGATGACTATAAATTATTTAAGGGTACTTTTACTCAGCTTTGAAATATGCTCTGTCTATTTTCCATTCTGCTCATTGGGCCTGAGGATTGATTCCTGGTAGAGGTTTCAGCAAGTCAAAAAATGTTCACACCATTAAAATAGAGAAGATTATGCTAATATTGTAATTTCTGCACAGTGTTTAGCGTTCGTTTAAAAGCACGTAAACCAGCATATTAACAAAGAATAATATCCCCTTTCTTGTCCATTTACTATTTCCATTTTCCTTTTCAAGCAGCGAATTATAAGGAAAGAAAAATATGTTTCATGAAAGACAAGTGGTAATTTATTTACTTTTAACTGGCAATACCTACAGAAGGCCTTTACCCTGAGATGTTAACAAGGAGTGACATATGAGCAAAAAGTCTCCCCATAAGTTAAAAAGATGTAAAAATTCAACTGCTTGAGGACATGATTTTAGAAGCAAGATCTTACAAAATCAAAATAAAGAAATGGCAGAGATAATGAAATCTTGGTGTCGCTGAGTTTCAGTAAAGGGAGAGAGGAGTCTATTTTATTATTCATAAATTGATCCGTTACCCAGCCAGGAGCAGCCTCTTTTGCCTACCCACCCTGGATGCTGGGCTGGGCTGGAAGAATATGAAAGCAAACAGTGTTGAACGTCTATGGTGGCTCAATGGTTTGTCTGGGAGGCTCAAGTCACTGCTTATCGCTGCCATGCACTGTGGCAACTTCCAAGCACACCACAAAACCCAGGGTCTGCCTGTGCATCCCCCAAAAGCTCACTTCAGAGTTCTGAAAAAGTAGTTTATACAGAATTCTGTCTACTTTTACAGTCACAAGCTGCAAAACGTCTGTGGCTACTCAGTTGCCCTATGAAAATACCCTTTCACTTCCCAGATCTGGATAGGTGTCCTGTATGGGTTTGAATGTCCACAGCTTGGAAAAGGGCTGGCAAAGTAGGGAGATTTATATTATCTGCTTGCCTTTCCTCCCTGGGGTCAGTGTCTCTGCTGGCATCACCCGGAGCGTGCAGGGAGAGGGATTTTTAAAAAGGAAGGAGTGGCAGAAAGATTCAGCAGTTAAAGCATTCCCCTCCTGCCAAAGAAATGAGACAGAGCCACAGTGTGTCCAGGCTTGAGAAGAGGGATGCCCTCAGGCCTACCTGTCCTACAAGTTTAGCTGATTCCAGGTACATTTTAGTAAGGAAAAATGCCATTCTGCAGTGGTTAAATTTACAAGAAGCTTTGCAAACAATCCCTGACACTTCACTGGATGTAGGGAGAGAGGTTTCTCTTAATATTTTTCGACCTGTGTGTTTACCCACAGTGTCTCAGCCCATATGAACTTCCTTCCAATCCATATGATTGAGTACCTTGATCTGTACTACTTTTTCTTTGAATTCCTGTAGTCTCATCACACAACCCATGTCCATTCCCCCTACTTGTCCAGGTCTTCCCAGACTAAGTTTGGGCCATTTTGTTTTATTCTTTTCTATTTCTCTATTTGTTCTCCTGCTTGCAAATTTCGTCCTTCAAACTCATTTAGTGGATTCTCTTTTTCTTAAGCACTTACACTGCTGAAACACCAGCAGAAAATCTTTTCACCTCCACAGTGAATAGGTTTGAGAGTTGATTTGCAACCACAACACTGCATTGCATTTGATCTGCATATGTAGTTAGATGTGGGCTGGTTTTAAGTTAGATAGCGAAAGGAAAAAGAGAAAGGAAGAGAAAAGGAAAAAGAAAAGCAAACATAAAAAAAAAAAAGACAAAGAAAAAACTTTTCCTGTATGTTTTATTTGTGAAATACCAGTTTTGTTATTGATGTAAATCACAGAGAGTCTAAACAGCATAAACAGTTCTTGTGACTGCTGGGGACTGAGCACCTCAGCAGAAACTGTGAACGCAATTCATGGTGGCTCCCAGTTTTCTAATTATTGATCTCACGCAAGGAAATAAGATTTATTCTCTTAAATTAGTGACTGCTGTAGGCAAATATATCCAATGCCTCCAATTCTGTATGTACTGCCAGTATTGTTTTATTTGCTGCTCTTTTTCTATGGTAGAGTTCAATTCACAGGCTGATGGTTTTCCAGAAGCAGCAGAAGTTACACCCCTGCTTGCACACAGGCAGAGGCAGCTCCCAGCAGCAGCCCTTGTCTTTTGATTGCAGACAGAACATCATATAGGTGCATAAGCTGAGGAAGAGGGTTTCTTCTTTTTCTGACCACTCTCATTTGGAACTTCACAGGCTGTTAGCGGCAGCCAAACTACCTGCTCCGCACCCTGACATTTCCCAGGTATCTTGGTGTTTCCCACTGGCACCTCTGAATGCTTGGTGGAATAGTGAATCTGTAAGGTGATGTATCTGGAAAGGGTCTTCAATACCAAAGAGATACTACATTGTCAGGAATGTACAAACAAACTGTACCACAAACCAACCTCCATTTAAAGGTGGAATTAAAAAGAAATGTTTATTTTTTACCTAAGAGTATGCGTGATTGTTGCAAAAAACACAATTGTTGCTGTCGTATTGTTTTAAGCACTGGTAGGTCTGACAGGTGATCGTTAATTAGTTAACAAGGACATATAAGAATTGAGTTGTTTTCCAGATGCTTGAGACCTTCTGTGTATAAGGAATTAACCCCAGATTAGCCAAGTGATGTAGCTGTACTAAAATACTGTAACTGTGTAGTAGAAAGTTACTCACATTTCCAAAATATCTAGATGCTTTGTCTTTGTTTATTTGCTTTTAGTTAGGCCAAAAGTACAAACAATTAAAAAGACCTGATAGGCAAAATGAAGAGAGCTGGTGTCACCTGCTCTAAGTTTTATACTGTTCTGTTCTGTTGGTTTCTCCTATAATACCTCTGCAATCTCAATTTTGATGCCTGAAATACAGGAACTCCAACCCTCTATGAGCAGACTTGTTCTTCTAACTGTTATTTTCCTATATCTCTATACTCAACCCATTATAGAAATTTGACATTTGGAGAGAATAATAGGTAATAGTCCCTAAACTCAGTGGTTTTGTGGGGTTTTTTTTTGTAGTTATCTAAAGTCTTTTTGTAAAGGAATGGAAGTCGGCATGAACAAGTCCTGAGGAAATGCCACTGATGACAGGTTAAAACTCACAGCTAAATATATCTTTTTTTTTTTTTTTTTTTTAAAAAGTAGAAAGCAAACAAAGCACACCACAGAAAATAGTTTAGAAAATCATCCATTTATTGCAGTCAAAGCTCCCTTTCTTTGCCCACAAATCATTACTTTTAGCATTTTAAAATGTGTCTGTGTTCTGTCTTTACCTTGGCCCTTGGAGATCATGGACACAGCAAGTGTGTTTATCATTACGTTCTATTCCACTGCAGAAACAGCCACTTTTGCAGGCTTGCCCCTAGTTGTAATGGAAGTGCCACTGCAGCAGAGGGCATGGTTAGAGATCATAGAATCATAGGACCACAGAAGGGTTTGGGCTGGAAGGGACATTAAAGATCATCTAGTTCCGACCCAACTGCTACAGGCAGGGGAACCCTCCACCAGACCAGGGTGGTGAACGCCCCCTCC